>NC_133325.1:797031451-797187604 GCF_042186555.1 Aquarana catesbeiana
AATCTGTTTCATGATGTTTAGGTAGATCTTCACTTCTCAAAGGTTGCCCATCCCTGGTATTGCGAATGGTCCTACCTGGATGGGATCCATAATATCAGATCCACCCAGGAATAGTTCTATGGGTGGGGGTCCTCTATACACAGAGCTTCTTTTAGAGCTGACGTACAGCTATGACGGCTCGTCCAGGGGAGCCATCCTGCCGCAGTATAACTGTGGAGGCTGGTCAGGAAGGGGTTAAAAATCAGCTCCCTCATCACATGAGTGATCTGTCTGCACTGATCCCAGTGCAGTGGCGTCGCTAGGGGGTGGCTACTGGGGATAAAGCCCCCAAATCAGGCCTTGAGTCTCTTACCGGGTGCTGTGCGTTAATAGAAGAGCTGTATCGCTATGAGTCAATTGCCGGGGGGGGGGGGCTTCAATACACACCCCTCCTCTCTCATTGGCTCTAGAAAAGCTGAATTTATGGTGCCAATTGTGAGTACTGATCAGGAGAGGAGCTAGCTGGAGGAAGGATGGGAAAAGTCAGCGCTGACCACTAGTGAAGATTGGACACTGAGCAAGGAAGGAGGAGAGGACCCCCCTAGGAGCCTGGACATTGTCACTGCTCAATACCCCTCGTGTCCATCGACAAGGGAGGAGCGGGTTGTGAGCATGCAGAGGAATGTCCAGAAGGAAGAAACTTGTTCTCTACCGGGCTTGTGTCAGCACCGAGCCTCCCTCCCCAGGAGGACAGAGCAAGCAGAACACAGATCATCGCTACCCATAGAGCAGTCCCCGGAGCTCCACCTAACAGGAGGGATGGCTGACTGCATTCTTCTCCTGAGAGTCCCAATTGTTCTGCCTTCCACAAATCTGTGCTGGAAACGTGTCCCGTACCTCAGCAGGACCGGTATGGTGAAAGTACAATTCCTGAATAGGTTAGGAATATACTGGGACTTTTCAGGTACTGGCCTCTTCACCCCCTTCCTAGTGTGATGAATTCCCAACCCCCCCCCCCCCCCCCCCCCAAATCTCAGTATGTGGAATATCTGCACCCCGCCGCTCATGGGGGTGGTTCCTGACATCCTGTAATCCACTAACAAAAGCAGTGAGGAGGCCCGCCACAGAAGACGGCACGAGGAGGCCCGCCACAGAAGACGGCACGAGGAGGCCCGCCACAGAAGACGGCACGAGGAGGCCCGCCACAGAAGACGGCACGAGGAGGCCCGCCACAGAAGACGGCACGAGGAGGCCCGCCACAGAAGACGGCACGAGGAGGCCCGCCACAGAAGACGGCACGAGGAGGCCCGCCACAGAAGACGGCACGAGGAGGCCCGCCACAGAAGACGGCACGAGGAGGCCCGCCACAGAAGACGGCACGAGGAGGCCCGCCACAGAAGACGGCACGAGGAGGCCCGCCACAGAAGACGGCACGAGGAGGCCCGCCACAGATGGAGGGGGTGGGAGCAGTGGTGTATTTAGGTTTTGTGCTGTCCTAGACCTGACTAAACTCATGCACCCCCTAATTTAAATACAACCCACCCCATCATCTGTAAACCACAGCCCTTCCTCTTTAGGCTCATTTGGCACCTTTCAGGGGGGAGGGGGGGGGGAACGGGTACCTGTTTTTGACAGGTACCATTCCCCACTCCCGGGAGACTGCGCTGCCCCCTCTGAAGTTCGGCCCCCCCTCCTCCTTCCTCCACTGGGCCATTCAGAAAGTGCAATGCACTTCTCACACGTGCAGTAGTGAACCGTCCAGTTTCCCTTACTATGAATGATGGTGGCAAAATCCAAAAATCGGCTGAGGTGTCGACATTGCGGTCCTATAAAAGTCAGCAGCTACAGTATTTGTAGCTGCTGAGTTTTAATGTTTTCACGGGGTGGGGGCGGGACTCCTCTTTAATGAGTTTGCATTGATGGAGCACTTTATTGCAATATCATGATCTGCATATTAATGCACTTTCACTAAATGTGGACTGTTTAATGGGTTTGCATTGATTTTAGCATGCATGGAGCACTTTGCACATGCCAGTGGCAGCTGGTGCTCAAATTTTTTTTTTTTGGGGGGGGGGGGCGCAAAAAACTAAAAAATTCAGAAAAAAAGACATCAATTGCAGCCTCACCATGCCCCAAACGCAGCCACTGTGCCCCTAACACAGATATAATTAAATAATTTTACCTGCTGTCCTGGGGGTTTCCCTCATGCTCCTCTCTCTTTCCTCCTGACATCACTGCCGAGAAGATTCAAGGAAAGCAGTGCGGAGGAGGGTAGGCGGAGCATAAGGCTCCACCTCCCGTTAGTCACCGGCTGCTTATGGGGGCGTCACACGCTGCCCCCCCCCCCCCGCATGAGAGAAAGCCCCCCCATCCGTCTTCTCGATTCCTGGCTCCCGCGGCTGCCCCCCCCCCCCACACATGCAGCCCAAGGCAGCCGCTTTGCTGTAGCAGCGCCGCTGTGTATGGGCATGATTGGCAGAGGGTGGAGGGACATGACACGTCCCTCTGCCAAGCACGCCCATACACAGCGGTGCCGCTACAGCAAGGCGGCCGCCGTGGGCTGCATGTGTGTGGGGGGACTTTCATGCGGGGGGGCAGCTTTTTTTGCCGCCCCCCGCAAACTGCTGCCCTAGGCCAAAACACAGCCCTGGATGGGAGGATTCCTTACACCGGGGAACACAAACATTCACAACAGGTAATGGCTTCTCTGTGTTTACAATAACCCCCCCCCTACCTGTGTGCAATACCTACTTCCAGTGAAAGAAAAAACTACACTCCCCCCGTCCCCCTCGACCAAACCTGTGTGCAATTCTCTCCCCCCCCTACTCGTTTGCACCATCTGCTGCCTCCTCCCTGTGAGATACCTTCTTACCCCCCCCCCCACCTGTGTGCAACAGCTGATAGCCCCTCCACCTGTGCGATACCTGCTCTACTCTCTCCCACCTCGTGCAATACATGCTCCACTCCCCCCACCCCTCTCTGCAATACATGCTCCACTCCCCCCACCCCTCTCTGCAATACATGCTCCACTCCCCCCCCCTCCTCTATGCAATACATGCTCCACTCCCCCCACCCCTCTCTGCAATACATGCTCCACTCCCCCCACCCCCCTCCTCCTCTATGCAATACATGCTCCACTCCCCCCCCTCCTCTATGCAATACATGCTTCACTCCTCCCCTCTATGCAATACATGCTTCACTCCTCCCTCTATGCAAGACATGCTCCACCCCCCCCCTCTATGCATAACATGCTCCACTCCCCCCCCCTCTATGCAAGACATGCTCCACTCCCCCCCCCTCTATGCAAGACATGCTCCACTCCCCCCCCTCTATGCAAGACATGCTGCACCCCCCCCCTATGAAATACAGGCTCCACTCCCCCCCTAAAATACAGGCTCCACTCCCCCCCCCCCCTATGTAATACAGGCTCCACTCCCCCCCCTATGTAATACAGGCTCCACTCCCCCCCCCCTATGTAATACAGGCTCCACTCCCCCCCCCTATGTAATACAGGCTCCACTCCCCCCCCCCCTATGTAATACAGGCTCCACTCCCCCCCCCCCTATGTAATACAGGCTCCACTCCCCCCCCCCCTATGTAATACAGGCTCCACTCCCCCCCCCCTATGTAATACAGGCTCCACTCCCCCCCCCTATGTAATACAGGCTCCACTCCCCCCCCTATGTAATACAGGCTCCACTCCCCCCCCTATGTAATACAGGCTCCACTCCCCCCCCCCCCCGTAATACAGGCTCCACTCCCCCCCCCCCTGTAATACAGGCTCCACTCCCCCCCCCAGGCTCCACTCCCCCCCCTGTAATACAGGCTCCACTCCCCCCCCCTGTAATACAGGCTCCACTCCCCCCCCCCTATGTAATACAGGCTCCACTCCCCCCCCCCCTATGTAATACAGGCTCCACTCCCCCCCCCCCCCTATGTAATACAGGCTCCACTCCCCCCCCCTATGTAATACAGGCTCCTCCCCCCCCATGTAATACAGGCTCCACTCCCCCCCCATGTAATACAGGCTCCACTCCCCCCCCCATGTAATACAGGCTCCACTCCCCCCCCATGTAATACAGGCTCCACTCCCCCCCCCCATGTAATACAGGCTCCACACACCCCCCCTTGCAATACAGGCTCCACCCCCCCCCCCCTATGCAATACAGGCTCCACTTCCCCCCTCCCTATGTAATACATGCTCCACTCCCCCCCCCTATGTAATACATGCTCCACTCCCCCCCCCTATGTAATACATGCTCCACTCCCCCCCCCTATGTAATACAGGCTCCACTCCCCCCCCCTGTAATACAGGCTCCACTCCCCCCCCCCCCTGTAATACAGGCTCCACTCCCCCCCCCCCTGTAATACAGGCTCCACTCCCCCCCCCCCCCTGTAATACAGGCTCCACTCCCCCCCCCCTGTAATACAGGCTCCACTCCCCCCCCCTACGTAATACAGGCTCCACTCCCCCCCCCCTATGTAATACAGGCTCCACTCCCCCCCTAATGTAATACAGGCTCCACTCCCCCCTATGTAATACAGGCTCCACTCCCCCCTATGTAATACAGGCTCCACTCCCCCCCTATGTAATACAGGCTCCACTCCCCCCCCCCCCCTGTAATACAGGCTCCACTCCCCCCCCCCCCCCTGTAATACAGGCTCCACTCCCCCCCCCCAGGCTCCACTCCCCCCCCCTGTAATACAGGCTCCACCCCCCCCCCATGTAATACAGGCTCCACTCCCCCCCCCTATGTAATACAGGCTCCACTCCCCCCCCTATGTAATACAGGCTCCACTCCCCCCCCATGTAATACAGGCTCCACCCCCCCCCTATGCAATACATGCTCCACTTCCCCCCTCCCTATGCAATACATGCTCCACTCCCCCCCCCCCCATGTAATACAGGCTCCACTCCCCCCCTATGTAATACAGGCTCCACTCCCCCCCCCTATGTAATACAGGCTCCACTCCCCCCCCCTATGTAATATAGGCTCCACTCCCCCCCCCCCTATGTAATACAGGCTCCACTCCCCTCCCCCTATGTAATACAGGCTCCACTCCCCTCCCCCTATGTAATACAGGCTCCACTCCCCCCCTATGTAATACAGGCTCCACTCCCCCCCCCCCCCATGTAATACAGGCTCCACTCCCCCCCCTCTATGTAATACATGCTCCACTCCCCCCTCCCTATGTAATACATGCTCCACTCCCCCCCCCCCCCCCCCCATGTAATACAGGCTCTACTCCCCCCCATATGTAATACAGGCTCCACACCCCCCCCTATGCAATACAGGCTCCACACCCCCCCCCTATGCAATACAGGCTCCACACCCCCCCCCCTATGCAATACAGGCTCCACACCCCCCCTATGCAATACAGGCTCCACTTCCCCCCTCCCTATGTAATACATGCTCCACCCCCCCCCCCCTATGTAATACATGCTCCACTCCCCCCCTATGTAATACAGGCTCCACTCCCCCCCCCCCCCCTGTAATACAGGCTCCACTCCCCCCCCCCCCCCTGTAATACAGGCTCCACTCCCCCCCCCCAGGCTCCACTCCCCCCCCCTGTAATACAGGCTCCACCCCCCCCCATGTAATACAGGCTCCACTCCCCCCCCCTATGTAATACAGGCTCCACTCCCCCCCCTATGTAATACAGGCTCCACCCCCCCCCTATGTAATACAGGCTCCACTCCCCCCCCATGTAATACAGGCTCCACTCCCCCCCCCATGTAATACAGGCTCCACTCCCCCCCCATGTAATACAGGCTCCACACACCCCCCCTTGCAATACAGGCTCCACTCCCCCCCCCCCCTATGCAATACAGGCTCCACTTCCCCCCTCCCTATGTAATACATGCTCCACTCCCCCCCCTATGTAATACATGCTCCACTCCCCCCCCCTATGTAATACAGGCTCCACTCCCCCCCCCTGTAATACAGGCTCCACTCCCCCCCCCTGTAATACAGGCTCCACTCCCCCCCCCCCTGTAATACAGGCTCCACTCCCCCCCCCCCTGTAATACAGGCTCCACTCCCCCCCCCTGTAATACAGGCTCCACTCCCCCCCCCCTGTAATACAGGCTCCACTCCCCCCCCTGTAATACAGGCTCCACTCCCCCCCCCCCCTGTAATACAGGCTCCGCTCCCCCCCCCCCTGTAATACAGGCTCCGCTCCCCCCCCCCCTGTAATACAGGCTCCACTCCCCCCCCCCTGTAATACAGGCTCCACTCCCCCCCCCCTATGTAATACAGGCTCCACTCCCCCCCCCCTATGTAATACAGGCTCCACTCCCCCCTAATGTAATACAGGCTCCACTCCCCCCCTAATGTAATACAGGCTCCACTCCCCCCCTATGTAATACAGGCTCCACTCCCCCCCTATGTAATACAGGCTCCACTCCCCCCCCCATGTAATACAGGCTCCACCCCCCCCCTATGCAATACATGCTCCACTTCCCCCCTCCCTATGCAATACATGCTCCACTCCCCCCCCCATGTAATACAGGCTCCACTCCCCCCCTATGTAATACAGGCTCCACTCCCCCCCCCCTATGTAATACAGGCTCCACTCCCCCCCCCTATGTAATACAGGCTCCACTCCCCTCCCCCTATGTAATACAGGCTCCACTCCCCCCCCCCCCATGTAATACAGGCTCCACTCCCCCCCCTCTATGTAATACATGCTCCACTCCCCCCTCCCTATGTAATACATGCTCCACTCCCCCCCCCCCCATGTAATACAGGCTCCACTCCCCCCCATATGTAATACAGGCTCCACACCCCCCCCCCCCCCCTATGCAATACAGGCTCCACACCCCCCCCCCTATGCAATACAGGCTCCACACCCCCCCCCCTATGCAATACAGGCTCCACTTCCCCCCTCCCTATGTAATACATGCTCCACTCCCCCCCCCCTATGTAATACATGCTCCACTCCCCCCCTATGTAATACAGGCTCCACTCCCCCCCCCTATGTAATACAGGCTCCACTCCCCCCCATATGTAATACAGGCTCCACACCCCCCCCCTATGCAATACAGGCTCCACTCCCCCCCCCCCCCCTATGCAATACATGCTCCACTTCCCCCCTCCCTAATACATGCTCCACTCCCCCCTCCTATGTAATACAGGCTCCACTCCCCCCCCCCCCCCCCTATGTAATACAGGCTCCACTCCCCCCCCTATGTAATACAGGCTCCACTCCCCCCCCCCCCTGTAATACAGGCTCCACTCCCCCCCCTATGTAATACAGGCTCCACTCCCCCCCCTATGTAATACAGGCTCCACTCCCCCCCTATGTAATACAGGCTCCACTCCCCCCCCCTCCCTATGTAATACAGGCTCCACTCCCCCCCCCTATGTAATACAGGCTCCACTCCCCTCCCCCCCCTATGTAATACAGGCTCCACTCCCCCCCCCCCTATGTAATACAGGCTCCACTCCCCCCCCCTCTATGTAATACAGGCTCCACTCCCCTCCCCCCCCTATGTAATACAGGCTCCACTCCCCTCCCCCCCTATGTAATACAGGCTCCACTCCCCCCCCCCTCTATGTAATACATGCTCCACTCCCCCCCCCCCCTATGTAATACAGGCTCCACTCCCCTCCCCCCCCATGTAATACAGGCTCCACTCCCCCCCCCCCCCCCTATGTAATACAGGCTCCACTCCCCTCCCCCCCTATGTAATACAGGCTCCACTCCCCCCCCTCTATGTAATACAGGCTCCACTCCCCTCCCCCTCTATGTAATACATGCTCCACTCCCCCCCCCCTCTATGTAATACATGCTCCACTCCCCCCCCCCCCCATGTAATACATGCTCCACTCCCCCTCCTATGTAATACAGGCTCCACTCCCCCCCTCTATGTAATACATGCTCCACTCCCCCCTCCCCATGTAATACACGCTCCACTCCCCCCTCCCTATGTAATACACGCTCCACTCCCCCCCCCTCTATGTAATACACGCTCCACTCCCCCCCCCTCTATGTAATACATGCTCCACTCCCCCCCCTCTATGTAATACATGCTCCACTCCCCTCCCCCTCTATGTAATACATGCTCCACTCCCCCCCCCTCTATGTAATACATGCTCCACTCCCCCCTCCCTATGTAATACAGGCTCCACTCCCCCCCCATGTAATACAGGCTCCACCCCCCCCCTATGCAATACATGCTCCACTTCCCCCCTCCCTATGCAATACATGCTCCACTCCCCCCCCCCCCATGTAATACAGGCTCCACTCCCCCCCTATGTAATACAGGCTCCACTCCCCCCCCCTATGTAATACAGGCTCCACTCCCCCCCCCTATGTAATATAGGCTCCACTCCCCCCCCCCTATGTAATACAGGCTCCACTCCCCTCCCCCTATGTAATACAGGCTCCACTCCCCTCCCCCTATGTAATACAGGCTCCACTCCCCCCCTATGTAATACAGGCTCCACTCCCCCCCCCCCCATGTAATACAGGCTCCACTCCCCCCCCTCTATGTAATACATGCTCCACTCCCCCCTCCCTATGTAATACATGCTCCACTCCCCCCCCCCCCCCATGTAATACAGGCTCTACTCCCCCCCATATGTAATACAGGCTCCACACCCCCCCCCTATGCAATACAGGCTCCACACCCCCCCCCTATGCAATACAGGCTCCACACCCCCCCCCTATGCAATACAGGCTCCACACCCCCCCTATGCAATACAGGCTCCACTTCCCCCCTCCCTATGTAATACATGCTCCACCCCCCCCCCCTATGTAATACATGCTCCACTCCCCCCCTATGTAATACAGGCTCCACTCCCCCCCCCCCCCCTGTAATACAGGCTCCACTCCCCCCCCCCCCCCTGTAATACAGGCTCCACTCCCCCCCCCCAGGCTCCACTCCCCCCCCCTGTAATACAGGCTCCACCCCCCCCCCATGTAATACAGGCTCCACTCCCCCCCCCTATGTAATACAGGCTCCACTCCCCCCCCTATGTAATACAGGCTCCACCCCCCCCTATGTAATACAGGCTCCACTCCCCCCCCATGTAATACAGGCTCCACTCCCCCCCCCATGTAATACAGGCTCCACTCCCCCCCCATGTAATACAGGCTCCACACACCCCCCCTTGCAATACAGGCTCCACTCCCCCCCCCCCCTATGCAATACAGGCTCCACTTCCCCCCTCCCTATGTAATACATGCTCCACTCCCCCCCCTATGTAATACATGCTCCACTCCCCCCCCCTATGTAATACAGGCTCCACTCCCCCCCCCTGTAATACAGGCTCCACTCCCCCCCCCTGTAATACAGGCTCCACTCCCCCCCCCCTGTAATACAGGCTCCACTCCCCCCCCCCCTGTAATACAGGCTCCACTCCCCCCCCCTGTAATACAGGCTCCACTCCCCCCCCCCTGTAATACAGGCTCCACTCCCCCCCCTGTAATACAGGCTCCACTCCCCCCCCCCCCCTGTAATACAGGCTCCGCTCCCCCCCCCCCTGTAATACAGGCTCCGCTCCCCCCCCCCCTGTAATACAGGCTCCACTCCCCCCCCCCTGTAATACAGGCTCCACTCCCCCCCCCCTATGTAATACAGGCTCCACTCCCCCCCCCCTATGTAATACAGGCTCCACTCCCCCCTAATGTAATACAGGCTCCACTCCCCCCCTAATGTAATACAGGCTCCACTCCCCCCCTATGTAATACAGGCTCCACTCCCCCCCTATGTAATACAGGCTCCACTCCCCCCTATGTAATACAGGCTCCACTCCCCCCCCCATGTAATACAGGCTCCACCCCCCCCCTATGCAATACATGCTCCACTTCCCCCCTCCCTATGCAATACATGCTCCACTCCCCCCCCCATGTAATACAGGCTCCACTCCCCCCCTATGTAATACAGGCTCCACTCCCCCCCCCCTATGTAATACAGGCTCCACTCCCCCCCCCTATGTAATACAGGCTCCACTCCCCTCCCCCTATGTAATACAGGCTCCACTCCCCCCCCCCCCATGTAATACAGGCTCCACTCCCCCCCCTCTATGTAATACATGCTCCACTCCCCCCTCCCTATGTAATACATGCTCCACTCCCCCCCCCCCCCATGTAATACAGGCTCCACTCCCCCCCATATGTAATACAGGCTCCACACCCCCCCCCCCCCTATGCAATACAGGCTCCACACCCCCCCCCCTATGCAATACAGGCTCCACTTCCCCCCTCCCTATGTAATACATGCTCCACTCCCCCCCCCCTATGTAATACATGCTCCACTCCCCCCCTATGTAATACAGGCTCCACTCCCCCCCCCTATGTAATACAGGCTCCACTCCCCCCCATATGTAATACAGGCTCCACACCCCCCCCCCTATGCAATACAGGCTCCACTCCCCCCCCCCCCCTATGCAATACATGCTCCACTTCCCCCCTCCCTAATACATGCTCCACTCCCCCCTCCTATGTAATACAGGCTCCACTCCCCCCCCCCCCCCTATGTAATACAGGCTCCACTCCCCCCCCTATGTAATACAGGCTCCACTCCCCCCCCCCCTGTAATACAGGCTCCACTCCCCCCCCCCTGTAATACAGGCTCCACTCCCCCCCCTATGTAATACAGGCTCCACTCCCCCCCTATGTAATACAGGCTCCACTCCCCCCCTATGTAATACAGGCTCCACTCCCCCCCCCTCCCTATGTAATACAGGCTCCACTCCCCCCCCCTATGTAATACAGGCTCCACTCCCCTCCCCCCCCTATGTAATACAGGCTCCACTCCCCCCCCCCTATGTAATACAGGCTCCACTCCCCCCCCCTCTATGTAATACAGGCTCCACTCCCCTCCCCCCCCTATGTAATACAGGCTCCACTCCCCTCCCCCCCTATGTAATACAGGCTCCACTCCCCCCCCCCTCTATGTAATACATGCTCCACTCCCCCCCCCCCCTATGTAATACAGGCTCCACTCCCCTCCCCCCCCATGTAATACAGGCTCCACTCCCCCCCCCCCCCCTATGTAATACAGGCTCCACTCCCCTCCCCCCCTATGTAATACAGGCTCCACTCCCCCCCCTCTATGTAATACAGGCTCCACTCCCCTCCCCCTCTATGTAATACATGCTCCACTCCCCCCCCCCTCTATGTAATACATGCTCCACTCCCCCCCCCCCCCCCATGTAATACATGCTCCACTCCCCCTCCTATGTAATACAGGCTCCACTCCCCCCCTCTATGTAATACATGCTCCACTCCCCCCTCCCCATGTAATACACGCTCCACTCCCCCCTCCCTATGTAATACACGCTCCACTCCCCCCCCCTCTATGTAATACACGCTCCACTCCCCCCCCCCTCTATGTAATACATGCTCCACTCCCCCCCCCCTCTATGTAATACATGCTCCACTCCCCTCCCCCTCTATGTAATACATGCTCCACTCCCCCCCCCTCTATGTAATACATGCTCCACTCCCCCCTATGTAATACAGGCTCCACTCCCCCCTATGTAATACAGGCTCCACTCCCCCCTATGTAATACAGGCTCCACTCCCCCCTCCCTATGTAATACATGCTCCACTCCCCCCTCCCTATGTAATACATGCTCCACTCCCCCCTCCCTATGTAATACATGCTTCACTCCCCCCCCCTCTATGTAATACATGCTCCACTCCCCCCCCTCTATGTAATACATGCTCCACTCCCCCCCCCCTCTATGTAATACATGCTCCACTCCCCCCTCCCTATGTAATACACGCTCCACTCACCCCCCCTCTATGTAATACATGCTCCACTCCCCCCTCCCTATGTAATACATGCTCCACTCACCCCCCCTCTATGTAATACATGCTCCACTCCCCCCTCCCTATGTAATACATGCTTCACTCCCCCCCTTCTATGTAATACTAGTACAGTGACCCCTCCATACACAGACTCCTTACACCTGTAATGGGGGGAGGGGGGGTGAAAGGGTCTTATAGAAGGTCCGGAGATGATACAATGAGGAGAGATCAGTGTGGTGGGTGGAGGAGCCCGGACAGGAGACGGTACTTACCCGGAGCTCGGTGTGATCACATGACCTCCTCTCCCGGTCTATTCCTCCGTACTCCGCACACATCTCTCTTCTCTGATACTATCTTTTCCCGCGCGCGCCAAAATCATCCCCCTTTATCCCCACTGACCAATCCACACCGCCCCCTTGTCTCCTTCTATGGACAGACTCCGCCCACAGATGACACGCGGGGGGCGGTACTCAGTGACAGTTCTGAGAACTGATACATTTTATATCCGCGAGAAATCGATACAAAGTAACGGCGCGCTCCGAGTAGTTTTATTATTTGTATTTACTGTCATTACTATTACCTGGAATATAAAGTGTAACCAAAAGCCAAACATTTTTTTAGCTTTGGATATTGATGGCTTATAACAGCTGTCAGGTTATTTTGCTGTCTGTGTCTCTGGTAGGGAGATTCAGGCTCTCTATTTATTTACTGTTATAATCCAAAGTGAAAGTAAAATAATCTCAATTTTTGGGTTGTCACCAAAACAGGAATTGAGGAGAAATCTTCATATGGGGACAGTAGTTCTGGTGACAACCAGGTATTTCCTTTCACTTCCTGTTGTGGCTTTGGGACAGGAAGTGAAGGGAAATCTCCCAGATGTAAAAAAAAACCACATGAGAGGGTATCAAACCCCTTTTTATATTGTCCAAAAATTTTAAAGAAAAGTTTTGCCTTCAGTTCTGCTTTAACCTCTTCCACAGAATCACTTACAAATACGTGATTCTGCACTTCTGGGTCCGGGTGCCCTGGTGAACCGATCCCATTACGCCTGGACACAGCGGGAGCCAATCAGCAGGTCCACCGGACACAATGTCCGCTGTAACCCGCTGATCGTTCGCGGCACAGGCAGAACAGCGTTCTGTGACAAGGGAAGACTGTGATCTTGTGCTTCTCCTAAGCAGGAACACGGATCACTGGCTTCTCGCAGTAAATGCACCTCCCCCACACAGTTAGCAAGCCACTCCCTAGGCCTAGGAACACATCTAACCCTTTGAACACCCCTGATGCCCTTCCCTGCCAGTGTCATTAGTACAGTGACAGTGTATATTTTTAGCACTGATCACTGTATTAGTGTCACTGGTCCCCACAGAGTGAAAAAGTGTCAGTTATCCCAGGTTCACACTGACTGCAGGTTAGAAATTGTGCGCGTTCATACCCGCGTGTCAGTCCAACTTTATCAGCGATTTCAGAGACATCTGTGCGGGTTACAAATATCGATTGAAATCGCCCCGAAGTCACCAAAAATAGTGCAGGAACTACTTTTGGGAATCGGTGCAGCGCTGCAAAGTCAGCGCAGCACACCGATTCAGACAGTGCTATTGTCAGCAATTAGACATGCCAAATCGGCCCGGTGTGAACATGGGCTGAGTGTCCTATTTGTCCACCACAATATCGCAGTCCTGCTATAAGTCGCTGATTGCCGCCATTTCTAGTAAAAAAAAAAAAAAATCCTTAAACCTATCCCATAGTTTGTAGATGCCATAACTTTTGCGCAAACCAATCCATAATGGCTTATTGGGATTTTTTTTACCAAAATATGTAGCAGAATACAAATTGGCCTAAATTGATGAAGAAATTCGATTTTTTTTTTTCCATTTTTTTTTTGAGAACGTTTTAAAGCAGAAAGTAAAAAATATAGTTTTTTTTTTTTTTTCAAAATTGTTGGACTTATTTGTTTATAGCCCAAAAAATAAAAACCGCAGAGGTGATCAAATACCAACAAAAGAAAGCTCTATTTGTAGGGAAAAAAGACATACATTTTTGTGTACAGCGTCGCACGACCGCGCAATTGTCAGTCAATGTAACGCAGTGCCGTATCGCAAAAAATGACCTGGTCAGAAAGGGGAAAATCTTCTGGAGCTGAATTGTTTTAAGGCAGGTAAACAATGAATGAAGCTCTGCATTTATAAGATCTTCTGAATACAGCGCTTCATTCATTGTTTATCTGCCTTAAAGTTTTGGACAGCGTAAGAAAGGGTTTGACACCCTGTCATGTATTCTTTTTTGGACATCTGTTCCTTTCAGGAAATTCCTCTTCACTTCCTGTCCGATATCCACAACAGGAAGTGAGAGGAAATTCCTGATGGTCACCAGAATTAGTGTCTCCATGTGAAGATTTCTCCTTAATTCACCTTCTGGTGACAACCCAAAGTTTGAGATTTTCTCTCACTCTCGGTGATCAAGATAAAAAGGACAAATAGGGTGAATCTTCCGAAGGGCATAGTCATGCCAGACGTGTGTGTGGGGGAGGGGGCAGGGGACTGCGTTGTGCAACTATTCCAGTGTAGTCCCGACGCATGGACACAGCAAAATCCTCCTCTCTCTCATCATCCCCTCCACGGTGCTCTCCTCCTCCTCTCTCTCATCATCCCCTCCACGGTGCTCTCCTCTTCTCCTTCTCATCATCCCCTCCACGGTGCTCTCCTCTTCTCTCATCATCCCCTCCACGGTGCTCTTCTCTTCTCTCTCATCATACCCTCCACAGTGCTCTCCTCTTCTCCTCCTATCTCTCATCATACCCTCCACAGTGCTCTCCTCTTCTCCTCCCATCTCTCATCATACCCTCCACAGTGCTCTCCTCTTCTCCTCCTATCTCTCATCATAACCCTACAGTGCTCTCCTCTTCTCCTCCTCTCTCATCATCCCCTCCACAGTGCTCCCCTCTTCTTCTCCTCTCTCATCATACCCTCCACAGTGCTCTCCTCTTCTCCTTTCTCACATCTTATTACCCCCCCCCCCACACACACACACACACAGTGCTCTCCTCTTCTTTCTCACATCATACCCCCCCCCCCCCCCCAGTGCTTTCCTCTTCTCCTTTCTCACATCATACCTTCCACACTCCTCTCCTGCATTTATTGTCCTATAAAATTGCCCACTTGTTGTCCATATATTGTCATAATTTAAAGTTTGAGAGCTTTGAAGCAGGAAGTACTCTGAGCAGAGGGTGTTTCTAGGTTTAGTGACTGCAGAGCAGATCAGAAAAGTGATGTTCATTGATCTCTCGCGCGCCATCCTGAGGGCATTTGCTTGTAGTCCTGGGCTCTGGAGGGGTACATTTTGCCCAGAAATGGAGTTTAATTTGGGTTTCTGTGCTACCTACCTGCATTGAAAGCTGAGGAATTTAAAAATCTTATTTCCTCCCCAGGTCTTGTGTTCATCTGGAACATCTCCTTAGTATTACCAGGAACCGTGTATGGGGGACGAGGTTTGGATCTCGGTGAATGTAACATGAAGTGTCCTCAGAGGTCCGGGGTCCTGTTGCTGGTTCGGACCTGTACTGATTCTGTATGTATTCTAGCTGAAGTCCACTGTGACAATCTGACGGTCCGTAGTAACCCTGAACTCCGAACCCACCTGAATACAAGCAGCGGGTGCTGGACCATGATGAACACCACAAAGGACGACTCCTGTCTATATAGAGTCTGGTATGATGGACGCCTCCCAGATCCTACTCACAGCTACAAACCAGGTAATCTTCCTCTTTTTACATTAAAGCAGGGGTGCCCAAACTCTGTTTCTTTGTGGGCCGCATCAGTATTATAGTTGTATCTGTGAGCCCCCCCCCCCCCCTTTATATCAGATGGCAACAGCCCCACACCCACCATCAGAAGTCAAGAGCCCCCACCCTCCTTACATCACTGTGCATCCCCATAACTTGTGCTGCTGCTGGGAAGAAGTTGGGGGTGAAGCTGGGAACAGAAAGTGCAGGGTCTGGAGGAGGACTGGAGTCGGCTACCGAAGTCTGCCAAATGCTGAGACCAGGGGTGGTGGAAATGAGGGGGTGCTGCTGCTGCACAGAGGCGCAGGATCTGTAGAAGTTCTGTCCTCCTCTCTACTGCCGACTGCTGATGTGGAGGGGTAGAGACAAGCCTCTCGGCAGCTGCACAGAGAATTGCAGGATCTGGCTGGGGCAGTTCTGTCCTCTCTGCTGCTGACTGCTGACAGGGTGCCACAGCTGTAGGAGAGGTGCGAAGGCCACATGAAATGTCCTGGCAGGCGATATCCGGCTTGCAGCCTTGTGTTTGACACGTGTATTAGAGGGAGAACGTTTCTGCTGTAATTTCTGCAGTAACATCTATAGCACAGAAGTAGTTGTTCATTATGTAGCTGCGTAGTAGTGCTGCACCATGGTTAGCTGTTCTCTCTAAAGTCTAATGCCGCATACACACGGTCGGACTTTTCATCTACAAAAGTCCGACGGACGCCGGCGGACTAAAGCTGGCTAATAATCCGATCGTGTGTGGACTTTTAGCGGACTTTCAGCGGACTTTTCCAGCCGCAAATCTGACGGACTTTAGATTTGAAACATGCTTCAAATCATTACGTCGTAACTACGCCGGACCCAGAAATCCGCTCATCTGTGTGCTAGTCCGACGGCAAAAACTGACGCTAGGGCAGCTATTGGCTACTGGCTATCAACTTCCTTATTTTAGTCCGGTGTATGTCATCACGTACGAGTCCGTCGGACTTTTGTGTGATCGTATGTAGGCAAGTCCGTTCGTAAGAAAGTCTGCCGCAAGTCCGTCAAAAGTCTGTCGGACAGGCTGTCTGACTTTTGTAGACGAAAAGTCCGACCGTGTGTACGCGGCATTATTGTAACAAATATGTAGAAGTGGGAGGATTTTGCTGATCTGCTTTTCATATAAAGGTATTACAGACACCATAGATTTGTATCCAGTGGTCGGGGTAGCAGACAAATGATCCCAATTTATTACCTGAATAGATCGTTCCTGAGCCTGGAGATTGAAGAATGGAACACTAAGATGCCAGGCTGGTTCTGTCAGTCTGGGGGGCAGATATTGGGGGGCAACTGTCACCTTTCCGGGGCAGAATTAGTATTGGGGGTAATAAATCAAACTGTGTAGAGAACATGCGAGATGTTATAATATTGTGTGACATAGAATGGTAACTTTGTTTCATGTTATGTTTTTTCTTTATTCTCCTCTGCTTCAGCGATATTACAGGTCAGTTATCAAGTTTATATACAGTATAACTGCACATTTCTATTTCTATACATTATCTGGGCTGTACAATGATGTCTCACAAAATGGTTCTTATGGACTTCTTCTCTGACAGATGCCGATCCGAATTCCCGAACAATCTCAGTACTTCTTATTGGAGTATTCCTTGGAATGGGTATTTGTGTTCTGTATTGGGTGAGTAATATTTACATACTATTTCTCTAATCCTGGATTCACATATGTGCGGCCCGAGATGTCATGTGATTTTAAAACCCAGTGCGGTGCGATTTCCTTCACGCAGTGCAGTGCGATTCCAAAGCAAATTGTTAAAGTGTATGAAACTGAAAATCGCACTGCAGCCGGCCCGCATGTATGTGAACGGACTCCGCAGAAAAGTCTTTTTTTTCACGTGTCATGTGAATCGGTGTGGTTCAAAACACATCTGAATTTGCATATATGTACCGAGGCTGAATGGTTTTACTAAAGTGTGAACGGCTATTATCTCTACCAGCATAACCTAAGGGGTTGTAAAGGCAGAAGGTGGATTCTATGCATTAAGATGAAAAGCCTTCTGTGTGTAGCAGCCTCCCCAGCACCCCCCCAATACTTACCTGAGCCCCATCTCTGTCCAGCGATATCCACGAATCCCTCGGCTGTCCGAGACTCCCCTTTCTGATTGTTTGAGACACAGCAGCAGCGCCATTGGCTCCCGCAGCTGTCAATCAAAGTCAGTTAGCCAATCAGGGGAGAGGTTGGGGGGGGGGGCGAATGACAGCTCCATGTCTGAATGGACACACAGAGCTGCAGCAAGGCTCAGGTGCCCCCATAGCAGGCTGCTGGCTGAGGGGGCATTCGACAGGAGGGAGGGGCTATGAGCAGCAAAGAGGGACCTGAGAAGAGGAGGATCCGGGCTGCTCTGTGCAAAACCAGCTGCACAGAGGAGGGAAGTACAACATGTTTGTTATTTTAAAAAAATAAATAAAAAAAAACCAAGACTTTACAATCACTTTAAGGCTGGGCTCACACCTAAGACGAATCCGTTGCACAGCAGGAGTCCAGGTGCGTCCCCGTTCACCGTTTTAGGTCCGATTTCAGCCCAAATTTTGGACTGCATTCGGACCTGAAATGGACCAAAAAAGGCACACATTTTTCCTGAAAAATGCACCGGACCTGCTGCAGAGATATGTGAACCGGCTCCATAGAGAGCCAGTCACATTCTCCAGCTATGCGAATTGGATGCGGGGAAACCATCCAATTGGCATAGGTGTGAACCCGGCCCAAAGGTGTTGTAAACCCTCATGGTTTGCATTTTATGCATTAAGGTGAAAAACCTCCTGTGGTGCTGCAGCACCCCCCCCCCCCCCATCCGTTTTACTTACCTGAACGCTGTCATCCTCTGTCCAGAAAGAGCACACCATCTCTAGCTGGTGTTTCGTGTCCTGATTGGATAGTTTGATAGCAGCACAGCCATTGGCTCCTGCTGCTGTCAATCAAATCCAATGACACGGCGCAGAGTCCTGCATTCTGTGTGAATGGACACAGATGCAGGAGTCGGGAGCGCGCCCGCACGGGTGTCCACCAAGGAGAGCGCTTCTCCAACATGGACACCAGATGCGGGGAGAGCCACCAGGGACCACAGAATTCGAGGATCGGGGCCACTCTGTGCAAAACGAACTGCACAGCGGAGGTTTGTATCATGTTTGTTATGTAAATTTTTTTTTCTTTTAAAAAGGAGACTTTACAATCACTTTTAAGGCTGGGTTCACACCTAAGATGAATCCACTGCACAGCGGGGGTCCGGTGCGTCCTGGTTCACCGTTTCAGGTCCGATTTCAGCCCGAATTTTGGCCTGAATTCGGACCTGAAAAGGACCAACCCTTTTAAGCTAGCATGCAAAAAGTAATGTAAAGTTATTATGGCTTTGGATCAATTATGTATTTTGTCTGTACATTTTACTCTGATGTTTTATGTATTTAAACAACTGATCTAAGTCTGTCTATAGCTGAACCTTGTGGACAGAGCGAGGAAGGTTTGGAACCTCTAGCAGGTTTTAAATGATGTCTGTACCCCCATGGGAGTTTAGATGATGTGTATTGCACTCAGTGGCGGCTGCTTCATGCATCCGGCCCCCTGGTCTACATACAGGGCGCCGCCCCCCTCCATGTGTCTGACCCCTGATCTACATACAGGGCACCGCCCCCCTCCATGTGTCCGGCCCCCTGATCTACATACAGGGCACCGCCCCCCCTCCATGTGTCCGCCCCCTGATCTACATACTGGGCACCGCCCCCCCTCCATGTGTCCGCCCCCTGATCTACATACAGAGCGCCGCCCCCTCCATGTGTCCGGCCCCCTGATCTACATACAGGGCGCCGCCCCCTCCATGTGTCCGACCCCTGATCTACATACAGGGCACCGCCCCCTCCATGTGTCCGGCCCCCTGATCTACATACAGGGCGCCGCCCCCTCCATGTGTCCGACCCCTGATCTACATACAGGGCACCGCCCCCCTCCATGTGTCCGGCCCCCTGATCTACATACAGGGCACCGCCCCCTCCATGTGTCCGGCCCCCTGATCTACATACAGGGTGCTGCCCCTCCATGTCTCCGGCCTCCTGATCTACATACAGGGTGCTGCCCCTCCATGTCTCCGGCCTCCTGATCTACATACAGGGCACCGCCCCCTCCATGTGTCCGGCCCCCTGATCTACATACAGGGCACCGCCCCCTCCATGTGTCCGCCCCCTGATCTACATACAGGGCACCGCCCCCTCCATGTGTCCGCCCCCTGATCTACATACAGGGCGCCGCCCCCTCCATGTGTCCGGCCCCCTGATCTACATACAGGGCGCCGCCCCCTCCATGTGTCCGGCCCCCTGATCTACATACAGGGCACCGCCCCCCTCCATGTGTCCGCCCCCTGATCTACATACAGGGCGCCGCCCCCTCCATGTGTCCGGCCCCCTGATCTACATACAGGGTGCTGCCCCTCCATGTCTCCGGCCTCCTGATCTACATACAGGGCACCGCCCCCTCCATGTGTCCGTCCCCTGATCTACATACAGGGCACCGCCCCCTCCATGTGTCCGGCCCCTGATCTACATACAGGGCACCGCCCCCCTCCATGTGTCCGCCCCCTGATCTACATACAGGGCGCCGCCCCCTCCATGTGTCCGGCCCCCTGATCTACATACAGGGCACCGCCCCCTCCATGTGTCCGGCCCCCTGATCTACATACAGGGCGCCGGACGCATGGATTCCAATTGGGGGGAGGGGTGTTTTTTTTTTATGAAGCACGTGATTAGAGCCTGTGGCTCTAATAGGCTTCAAAAAAGGATGGGCTCGGGGAGCAGAGCACTGCGCTCCAAGCACACCCACTTGTGTGGCAAAAGCAAATGAATATTCGCTATTGACACACTGATCTCCTCCCGGCCAATCAGGAAGCCCATATTGGCCAGGGAGTCCTGTCCAATAATGTCTCAGGATACACCTCCTGTTCCTGTGCAGCTGGGAGGAGGATGTCACACTGCGTGATCTCCGGAGCGGCCCCGCCCCCCCCTCACCCCCCCCACTGCTAAGGTATGTGGTACATTCAGTGTCTATATCCTGCAGAGGGGAGTTGACTGATGATCACCGCCGTTCGTCTCTCAGAGGGGGGTGAGGTCAGTTTGTGCCAACCCCCCATGCCGAAATTTTGAGCATCAGCCGCCACTGATTGCACTCTAAACCTGGCTGTAGATACAGGGAGATAAGAAGCTCCATACTAACCCACTGAGGTTCCAGGTTGGGCACCAGGGGTCTAAAGCTGACCATACGCTGTTCGGATTTTGGACAGTACCTAATGAACTGACAAAATTCAATCAGTGTGTGGCCCAGATGGCTGCCTGCTGCCCAACATCCCTTGATGGAAAATCAAAGGAACCAGGAGGAAAATTGTCAGCCGAATAGCAGCTCCACCAAATCGGATGCAGTTGCTGTTTGGGTATTTTGTTGGCTGTCAAAATACAATAGCAGGAGCCTGAGATTCATCCATCCACTGCGGTTATAGGGGAAATTGTATCAGGACACAGGGGGGGGGGGGCTTGGTGGTGGTAACATTTGTGCTAGTAGGAGGAATTAGGTTACATAGTTACATAGTAGGTGAGGTTGAAAGTCCATCACAAGTCCACACAAGTCCATCAAGTCCAACCTATGTGTGTGATTATGTGTCAGTATTACATTGTATATCCCTGTATGTTGTGGTCATTCAGGTGCTTATCTAATAGATTCTTGAAGCTATCAATGCTCCCCGCTGAGACCACCGCCGGTGGAAGGGAATTCCACATCCTTGCCGCTCTTACAGTAAAGAACCCTCTACGTAGTTTAAGGTTAAACCTCTTTTCTTCTAATTTTAATGAGTGGCCACGAGTCTTGGTAAACTCTCTTCTGCGAAAAAGTTTTATCCCTATTGTGGGGTCACCAGTACGGTATTTATATATTGAAATCATATCCCCTCTCAAGCGTCTCTTCTCCAGAGAGAATAAGTTCAGTGCTCGCAACCTTTCCTCATAACTAAGATCCTCCAGACCCTTTATTAGCTTTGTTGCCCTTCTTTGTACTCACTCCATTTCCAGTACATCCCTCCTGAGGACTGGTGCCCAGAACTGGACCGCATACTCTAGGTGCGGCCGGACCAGAGTCTTGTAGAGCGGGAGAAGTATCGTTTTGTCTCTGGAGTTGATCCCCTTTTTAATGCCAATATTCTGTTTGCTTTGTTAGCAGCAGCTTGGCATTGCATGCCATTGCTGAGCCTATCATCTACTAGGACCCCCAGGTCCTTTTCCATCCTAGATTCCCCCAGAGGTTCTCCCCCCAGTGTATAGATTGCATTCATATTTTTGCCACCCAAATGCATTATTTTACATTTTTTTACATTGAACCTCATTTGCCATGTAGTCGCCCACACCATTAATTTGTTCAGGTCTTTTTGCAAGGTTTCCACATCCTGCGGAGAAGTTATTGCCCTGCTTAGCTTAGTATTGTCTGCAAATACAGAGATTGAAATGTTTATCCCATCCTCCAGATCGTTTATGAACAAATTAAATAGGATTGGTCCCAGCACAGAACCCTGGGGGACCCCACTACCTACCCCTGACCATTCCGAGTACTCCTCATTTATCACCACCCTCTGAACTCGCCCTTGTAGCCAGTTTTCAATCCATGTACTCACCCTATGGTCCATGCCAACAGACCTTATTTTGTACAGTAAACGTTTATGGGGAACTGTGTCAAATGCTTTTGCAAAATCCAGATATACCACGTCTACGGGCCTTCCTTTATCTAGATGGCAACTCACCTCCTCATAGAAGGTTAATAGATTGGTTTGGCAAGAACGATTCTTCATGAATCCATGCTGATTACTGCTAATGACACTGTTCTTATTACTAAAATCTTGTATATAGTCCCTTATCATCCCCTCCAAGAGTTTACATACTATCGATGTTAGGCTAACTGGTTTGTAATTCCCAGGGATGTATTTTGGGCCCTTTTTAAATATAGGTGTGACCCAAACTTTGTGATGGGGGGGTGGTTTGTGCTTAAAGGGGAGATTTTTGGGTGGAGGGATTGTGCTGGGAGGGGGCATTTTGGGGGGGGGGGGGGGGGCAGGAAGCAGGGCTGGATCCAGCCTGTCTGATGTGGGAGTGCAGCATAGATGTACACAGCCTACTGCATTGATGTACACCCCAGAGTTCAAACACACGTGTGTGTGTGTGTGTGTGTGTGTGTATATATTATATATACTGTACTGTAGAGGTTGGTATCAGTAGGATAGTGGATGGTGTCACTCAGTAGAGCAGTGGAATTTGTCACAAGGGCAGTGGAAGGTATCAGTATTTTTTTACATTTGTTTGTGGGTGGGGGGTTATTTTTTTTATTTTTTTTTTAGCCCCATTGGGGAGCTTTAGTGAAATCATGAGTCTGAAGACAGATCCCCCAGTCCCTTTGGACAGTAATTGAATGGGAAGTGTCCTGTGCTAAGTGGCCTCCTATTCATTCACAAACCGAAGCATAGTAAACACAGTTTACTATGCTTCAGTTATGAATGAACAGAGTGATCTGTACCCATACAGCAGGGGGAATAAGCGCTGCATGAGCTGATTAGGGTGTGCCCAGGCACACCCGGCATAATCTATGCGCACACCTGTGGGGTGCAATAAAAAATGTCAGGGGGCAAAGGATAGGAGGTCAGCAGGGCAAAGGATAGGATCAGCAGTTTTGTGGGGCAATTTACAGAGGCTATTGGTTTTTAGGGCAATGGATGGAAGGTCAGCAGGGAACGAGCAGAGGACGGGGGTCAGGGCTGACAAAAGACAGGGGTCATGCCTGGCAGGGGCAGAGGACGGGGGTCACGGCTGGCACAGCGCTTGGCAGAGCTCCTTTCCCATCCCAGCACTGTACACAGCTTCTCCTGCCCACACTACACAGAGCTGAAATCACATTCTTTGACTTGCATCCATGATCTTCACAAATCCAACAGTATTGGTTGGTGGTGGTGGTGGGGGGGGGTTCAGTAGAAGGGGTATTTGTACTGGGAGGAGGGGAATTTTTTGCATTTTTGCTTGGAGAGAATTTGGAGAGGAAATTTGCATTTAGGAGGATGAGTATTCAGATTAGTTTTGGAATTTTTTTTGGGGGGGGGGGGAATAGTGCTTTTTGGGGAAAATGTTCACTCTCCTGAACCCTGCAATCTGCGTTATAGACTTGGTAGTACCAACAGGGGTCGCAATGGTGCCCCCACCCCCCTCATGCTCCAGGGGGCCCAGGCAGCAAGAGGAACAGGAGGGGTGGTGGGGCAGCATTTGCTAGAACTGATCTGCTGTATTTTCCTGCAGCAGCTGAAAGCCTGCTTCTCCTCCTCCCCATCCAGCTGCTGCAGGGCCATAATAAGGGGGCCCCGCGAAAGGAGTAAAGGGCCTTGGGATCAGCAGGAAGGGCCCCACTCTAAATGGGGGGGGGGGGGGGGGGCTCTTCAGGACCCGCTTGCAAGAAAACATGAAGGTTCTAGTTACGCCTCTGATTACAGACCGCCTTACTAACCTTGTGTGTTGCATATTCCTGACCCCTGCATTCTGTGTTATTTACTCCTAAACCCAGCACTGACTGCACTATATTGTACATTACATATTCCTGACCAAAATCTTCATTGTCTCAATAGTTCCTGGTTGCTAAGCAGTTCCTGACTATTTTAATGAAGTACCTCTTTAAGGTAGGCTCAAAGTGTTGGCTCTCTATTTTCAGTGCACATATATCATTGTACTGAGGTTTATGTGTGTGAGATGTGCTTGTGGCGCAGCAGGCATATATTATGGGGGTTGGTGGGAGCGAAGTAAACTTGAGGGTACAGATATTAGGGAAAATGTATTGGGTAATATTGCACTTCTCCACATTACCCAGTACATGTTAATGAAAAGTCAAGGGCTTAGTATTACTTTAATCTCCTCCCACTGTTAACATTATTTGCCACATTACCACTCTCTTTAGGGTACCCAAAGGTGCCCCAGATCTTGCAATCCTAGCAATGCCCCCGTCTTGCTCAATCATCTCACCTGTGGTTGTGTCTTTCATATTTTCAGATGTGTTGCAAAGTGAATAGAGATCTTCCGCTGGGGATTATGGAGGAAGGATTTTCACAACCCATCCACAATGAATCCACAGCCACCCAGAGGATTCCTGAAGATCTTCCTCTGAGTATCCAGGAGGTTGGATTTTCGCAACCCATCCACATCTACCCATGGGACGCCTGAAGATATTCCTTGGAGTATCATAGAGGTTGGATGTTGGCAACCCATCCACAACGAGCCTACACCCACCCATGAGATTCCTGAAGATCTTTCTCAGTTTAATGGAGACTGGGTGTTCACAACCGATCCAAAACGAGTCCACATCCACCGATCCTCCTGAGTATTATGGAGGTTGGTGTTGTCAACCCATCCACAATGAATCCATATCCACCCATATTTATGGAATCCTTGAAGATCTACATCCGAGTGGAGGGAGGGGGGGTGTAGACCACCAATCTAGAATTATTCCACATCATGAATGAGAAGAGATCTTTTCCTGGAGCAGAGGATGGATTTAGGCTCAACAAACTCAACCAGAGGAATGGATACCCCCACCCCATTTGGATGCCTATTCCTGTCCATGTGGGAGTAGACTTTTGGAGGATATGAACTGATAACTTATTTTATCTACTTTTTATATTATGTGATTGTACATATGGTGTTGTTGGTTGTGTTTCAAGGAAACCCAGCCAAAACATTTTTATTTAGTGCAGAGCCAAGTGGGGAAGGGTTAGAGCCTCATTCAGAGTGTAAATGTTTGTGTACCTGTTGGGGGGATTCCCTCTCACTTCCTGTTCCAGTGACTACGCCAGAAGTGAGGGAAATCAACCCAACACAGATACAAGAGGAGCTCAACCACCCCCACATAACTTTTTATAGCTGTGTGTTTAAAAAAAATGCCAATTTGGCTAGAGTTTAGTTTTTAAAGAGAACCTTTTAAAAAAGATCCAGTCATAAGTAAGCTTATGTAAGGTATCAGAGGTCATATAGGAGTCTATTTAAAAAAAAGAATTGTATGATTGTCACAAACTTTCGCCCAGCCACCATGAATATTCACTATAATTTGCCTAACGCTTCAATTTTCCTATAATAGTCAGCTCCATCTAGTATCCATAATGTGGTCATTTTTGGATTGATGTATCTCAGGGAAAAAAATGCATTTTTGGCCACTAGATGGCGGTAACGATAATAGGAAATAAACATACTTGGTGATTGGTGAATAATGGTGATTATTCATGATGGCTCAGCGAATGCTTGTGACATTTATCCATCTTCTTTTTTTGTTCATTTATAAAAAGACCCCTTAAAATTGAATAGTTGCTGCCTGATCTTACACGGTCTCCCTATTTCTAAATGTGTGCTGGGTAAAAAATTGTGTGGGATTTTTATGCAGTCCGCCTATATAAACAACAAACAAAAAAAAAACCTAAATAGGCTCTACCAAATAATCAAACTACTATAATGAGCAAAACAGAAAAATCATTACGGTAATCACTGTGCAGAAAAATATAAAAGTGCAAAATAGTTTGTGCACTCCTGATGAAGTCACTTATGATGAAATGCTGTGAGGGGGCGGGGACACATTGCTATCGTCAGGCACACCAGGAAGTCCCACTGTTACATAGCCTAGAGTGGGAGGAGGGTGGCTAAGCGCAAGTTCTGGTGTGGTTACAGCACTTGTCTTGTGAGTGAGCTGTCTTTGTGCTTTGTCAAAGTTTTATGCTGGAAAGGGGGGGGGGGGTGGGGTGAATTGAGAGGGATTATTGGCAGATGAGTGGTAGAGAGAAGGACCGTGTGTGAGGACTGTTGTAGATTAGACCATTGACTTGTTGAGTCAAGTCCTTGACGTGAGTAAGGCTAATTTCACACTTGTGAGTCAGGGAATTGTGTACATAATCACACATGTTCCTGATCCCCACAGGCAAAACACATTGCTCTTTTGCAGGTGCACCATTTAGTTCTTATAGGGTAGATCCACTTTAATGGGGGGAGGGAAACAAATGGCAAATTAAAAAAAAAAGGTAATATAGCATATACAGTTGCTACACAAGTCATAGTGTAATCGAATGTTACTAAAAATGACCTTTCCTTTCAATCAGCAGACGCTGTAATTTTCTGTAAAATGAAATCTGGCAACCTGGAGCCAATCTGTACATAGACTGTGTACAGAATTCCCCCCAGAAATGTCATTTCCTGCTTGTGTGATCGGCTCAGTGATTTTCCCAGAAGTCTGCACTAAGTTAAAAGTCAGATTTTGGGCATCCCCTGCAACAAAAATATGTTATTTTTGGGGAGAAACCTCCAAAGGGAAATCATGTCTAAAGGGGACGCAGACCCTGCCACTTTCCCAAATAGAACCCCGCAAGTGCAGCAGTGATTGATAATTAAAGGACAAGTACAGCCAAAGCTCGATTGGCTGTGGATCACAGGTATGCAATCTGTTCTGTGCTCCTGTGAGCCATTTTCAGCTGACAGTGAGCTGAACCCTTCTGTCGGCTGAGGTCACAGAGCCGGTCTAGGCTCGGGAAAGATCATGTGGTCGGGATCCACCCAGAAGCCTGAACCTGGCTCAGCCTCTCAGCACGCCATTGAGAGCCTGAGCTGGCTGATCCTGTCCCCTCCAACCCAGTGCTCCAGAGAGCTTGGGGGGGGGGCAGAGCAGCAGAGCAGACAGCGGTGACTGAGAACTGAGCAATCAGTGGTGTTTGATCGCTTGGTTCTCAGTCTTAGAGCCGGCAGGGGACAGATGCTGCATCCACCTAGGTAAGTATGATTTAAAAAAACAAAACTTCTCTTTTAAAAAACACTCCCATTTGATTCACTTTCCACACGGACAAACAGCTATTTCTTCAGAATATCAAAAGGTAGAAATCTGGAACAAATGTTAAATCGAAGTTCCGCCGAAAAAAATAAAATAAAAGTCAGCAGCTACAAAAAGTGTAGCTGTTGGCTTTTAATAATCGGACACTCACCTGTCCAGCAATGCGGGCGTATGAAGCCTCACTTCACAGCCGGGCACGCACTGCGCATGCGTGAGCTGCTCTGTGAATGGCCGGGCAATCTTCTGGGACCTGTGACGTGTCCCTGAATATTGCAGGGAGGGGTGAGAGGTGAATTTCCATGCCAAATGTGGCATGTCAGGGGGTCACCGTCACTTAAAGCGGAAGTTCCATTTTTGGGTGGATCTCCGCTTTAAGGTTGACATCCCTACAATGTACAGAGATCACCCAGAGGGGAGTATTTTTATTTATTTTTTTTCTCAACAAAAGTGGAGTTACTCTTTAATGCTGCGTGTTTTAGGGTGCGCAAAACCACATGGTTTCCGCAGCACCATGCGATTACCTGTGGCTGCGCTTTTCAAAAAAGTTCAAGGACTTTTTTTTTCCCCACAAAGACAGCAATCTATTCAAAAGATTGGGTTACTGTGCCGGGACAAAAAGCACACCGGACCCTCACAAGTGTGAACCCGGCCTTAGAGGTTATTGGAGGGGATCGGCAATTTATTTATTCACAACGGCACTTTGTGAAAGAAGCACTTTTTGCACTTTACTATCGCAGTTTGCACTAAGGAATTGTAAATATTATTAAAAATATTGTGAATAAAATTAGAATATATTGTACATTTATGGACGGTATAGATTGTTTTGCATTCTGTCAATGTTGCACTTTAGGATTTACCTGTTGCACTTTATTTGCACGTTTTTGTGAACTGATGAATTCTTTTTGACCTGTTTTGCACTTTATAGTAGTTTTGTTAGTATTCGTTTTTTTGATTGATGCGCTTTATAACACACATTTGGGCTAATTTGCTAAAAGTGGAGAGTGCAAAATCTGGTACAGATCTGCATAAAAACTAATCAGCTTCCAGATTTTTTTTTTTTTTTTGTCAAAGCCTTAATTGGAACAAGCTGAAGTTAGACGCTGACTGGCTATCATGCACAGTAGCACCAGATTTTGCACTCTATACTTTTAGTAAATCAACCCCATTAATTGGTTAAACCATTTATTTTACTTGCACAGCAGCTTTGAGGGCAGATATTTTGGATTAACCCCTCTAAACCCGCTCTGGAACAATTGTTTAACTTTTCGCACTCATATTAAAATCTGCATTTTTTTTTTTTTTTGGCTAGACAGGTTATTTAAACCACCCCCAGATTATTATATATTCTGAATATAGAGGCCATGTAGAATAAAAAAAAAAAACCTGTTGTTAGGTAAATATTGTGCAACATAAATGACAACTGTTCAATATTGTAAATAATATAATACCGTATAATATTAAATCTATATTTATAAGAAAAATACAAAACCCAAGCAGTGTAATCCCTTTTTTTTTTACAAGAAAAAAGGTTGCGCAAAAATAGATAGATCAAGCCTGACAACTGTGTGCTCCTGCAAAACAAAAAAATTACATTACCCCAAATTATCAATAGGTGGCGCTTTAAATGCCTTTTACAGCTCATCCGTTTAGAGTCCATTGTAAATAAGGGACCTAGAATGATTGCTCTCACTTTGATGTTCTCAGTGATACCTAGCATGGTTGGAGGAATTGCTTACACCAGTGATTCTCAACCTCAGTCCTCAAGTACTCCCAACGGGCCATGTTTTGGGAACTTCCCTTAGATAAAATAGTTCTTATCAATACCATGATATTGATTTAAAGCAGGTGTGAACATTGGAGAGGGAGCGATGTGCAGGAGGAGAAATGGAGTGTATATACCCGAGTGTATATAGTTGTCCCAGCAAGTTCTGCAAAATTCCATTGGGCATCCCATACTTCCTAAACCCCATTCAAGTTCAAATCCCTCAATAAAACATAAACAAGCACATGGACTGTTTTTCTGTCTATCCAAAACTATTCCACATCTGCCCATGGGATCCCCGAAGATCCTCCTCTGAGTATCATGGAGGGTGGTGTTGTCAATCCATCCACAACGAATCCATATCCATGCATATTCATGGGATCATTGAAGATCTACATCCGGGTGGAGGGAGGGGGGGGGGGGTGTAGACCACCAATCTAGAATTATTCCACATCATGAATGAGAAGAGATCTCTTCCTGGAGCAGAGGATGGATCTAGGCTCAACAAACTCAACTAGAGGAATGGATACCCCCACCACATTTGGATGCCTATTCCTGTCCATGTGGGGTAGACTTTTGGAGGATATGAACTGATAACTTATTTTATCTACTTTTTATATTATGTGATTGTACATATGTTGGTGTTTCAAGGAAACTATGAAGTGGAACCCCAGCCATCTAGAGTAAAGGTTGGAGGGGGGGGGGTGTAGACCACCAATCTAGAATTATTCTACATCAACGATGAGAAGGGATATGTGCCTGGAGCAGAGGATGGATCTTTGCTCAACAAACTCCATTAGAGGAATTGTTACCACCTCCATTTAAAGAGATGGATGTCTATTCCTGACATGTGGGGTGGACTTCTGAAGGATATGAACAGATAAGTAATTTCTCTGCTTTCACTATTATGTGATTTGTACATATTTTGTTTAAAGTGGAACTCCAGCCAAAAAAATTCATATTTAATGCTGATGCAAGTTAGAAGAAGAAGAGTTGGAGCCTCATTGAGATTGTAAAGGTTTGTGTCCTTGTTGGGGGAATTTACTCACATCCTGTTCCAGTGACCATGATGGAAGTGAGGGAAATCAGTCCAACACAGACACAAGAAGCGCTAAACCGCCCCCCACATAACTTTTATAGCTGTGTCCATTTTGATAAAATCCCCACTTTCCCAAAATCTCAGGCTGGCTAGGAATTTAGTTATAAAGAGAACCAGACATAAGCGAGCTGAAGAATGTGAATATTCAACTTCAGGTAAAGTGTCAGAACAGTGGCGGCTGGTGCTCCATTTTTTTGGAGGGGGGTGGCAAACAAACACCCCCCCCTGCCAGCCCCGCTCGCAAGCCTGCCAGCCCCCGCACTTACCCCATCCAGATGCCAGGTGGCTTCTCCTCCCGGCCTATACAGTCTCAGTGTCTGCTTCCTGTCCTGATTGGCCAGGAGGAGAAGCAGGAAGACAATAGCGAATGTTAATTCATTATTGTAACAAGTGGGTGGGCTCAGGGCGCAGTGCTCTACGCCCGGAGCCCACCCTTTTTGAAGCCAATTAGAGCTTCCGGCTCTAATCACATGCTTTGAAAAAAAAAAAAAAACCATGTAGAACTTTATGGGTCCAAAGCCCCACATGGAGATTAGAGGCCGGGCACATAGAGATAAGGGGGGCGGCGCCTCTGCATCCTTTATGAAGGGGCACTGCTGTGTCAGAGGTCATATAGGGGTCTGTTTATTTTTTAAAAAACTGCTGGATGAATGTCACAAACATTCGCTCACCCACCAAGAATATCCACTGTAATTGTTTTACAGTTTTTTTTCCAATAATGTCAGCTCCATCTAGTGGCCATAATGTGGTATTTTCTGGATTGATGTATTTATATAGACTAGAATAATAGCACATTGTGGCCACTAGATACAGCTAATGATTATAGTAAATAAACATATTATCGTTGTCATTATTTGTGAGGGCTGAGTGAATGATTGGACATTCATCCAGCAGATTTTTTTAAATTTTTATAAATTGACCTCTTAAATTGTAATAGTTGCTGCTGCCTGATCTCACACTGTTTCCCTATGCGCTGGGTTAAAATGTGTGTGTGTGTGTGTGTGTGTGTGTGTGTGTGTGTGTGTGTATATATATATATATATATATATATATAAATAATGTATATGCACTGCCCTTATTCATTTTTTTGATAACGAATGCTACCAAATCAAACTATCATAAAGCAAAAAACAAGAGGAATAATAATCAGTGCACAATAGTGCAAGTAAAGAGCAAAATAGTTTGCCCCCTCCTGATGAATGTTCTGGTGCTGTTACAGCACCTGTCTTGTGAGTGAGCTGATTTTATGCTTTCATTTGTATTGTATGGTTTTATGCTATGGAACGTTCCTTTTTTTTTTTGCAAATGGTGAATTGAGAGGAGTTATTGTCAGATGAGCCGCGTGTGGAGGATTGCTGTAGAGTTGACCATTGATTTATAGGATCAAGTCCTTGACATGAGTAAAGCTCGGTCAGTAACGGAAGCATAATCACAAGCAATCCCGAGTCAGTGGCGTAGCGTGGGGTGTGCGGGGGGTGCCGTGGCCCCGGGCGCGACATTTAGGGGGGCGCAATTTCGTGCCAGTAGTGTCACTACTGGCTGCCTCCTCCTAATTTATTTTCCTGTGTCCCCCGCGCTTCGCCGCCATGTCTAGTGTTTGGCGCCCTGTGATTGGGCTTATGGGGGTCATGTGCGGCGTGGGGCTGGCCTATCCGCGATCACAGTTGCTCCTGAAGTCTCGCCTCCGCACATGACCCCCATTCGCCCAATCGCAGTGCGCCGGGAAAAATGAATATGGCGGCCGGAGCGCAGGGGAGACGAGCACTGGAGAGTGTGAGCGCCAGGGCAGCTGTCTTCTCATCCTCCAGACCGATGCAAGACAATAAGGTGAGAAATAGATAAACACGGGGGGGGGGGGGAAGAGACAGGCACCGTATATGTAGTGTCAGTATAGGAAGACTAGGCAGGACAGTGTAGTGTAGTGGTCAGTATAGTGGACAGTGTAGTATAGTGGTCAGTGTAGTATTGTGGTCAGTCGAGTGTAGTGGTCAGTACAGTGTAGTGGACAGTGTAGTATAGTGGACAGTGTAGTATAGTGGTCAGTGTAGTATTGTGGTCAGTCGAGTGTAGTGGTCAGTACAGTGTAATGGACAGTGCAGTATAGTGGTCAGTACAGTGTAGTGGTCAGTGCAGTATAGTGGTCAGTGTAGTATAGTGGTCAGTCGAGTGTAGTGGTCAGTGTAGTATAGTGGTCAGTACAGTGTAGTATAGTGGTCAGTGTAGTATAGTGGACAGTGTAGTATAGTGGTCAGTGTAGTATTGTGGTCAGTGTAGTATTGTGGTCAGTTGAGTGTAGTGGTCAGTGTAGTATAGTGGTCAGTGTAGTATAGTGGTCAGTACAGTGTAGTGTAGTGGACAGTGTAGTATAGTGGTCAGTACAGTGTAGTGTAGTGGACAGTGTAGTGTAGTGGACAGTGTAGTGTAGTGGTCAGTATAGTGTAGTGGACAATGTAGTGTAGTAGACAGTGTAGTATAGTGGTCAGTACAGTGTAGTGGACAGTGTAGTATAGTGGTCAGTACAGTGTAGTGTAGTGGTCAGTATAGTGTAGTGGACAGTGTAGTATAGTGGTCAGTGTAGTATTGTGGTCAGTATAGTGTAGTGGTCAGTTGAGTGTAGTGGTCAGTGTAGTATAGTGGTCAGTACAGTGTAGTGGACAGTGTAGTATAGTGGTCAGTGTAGTATAGTGGTCAGTACAGTGTAGTGTAGTGGACAGTGTAGTGTAGTGGACAGTGTAGTATAGTGGTCAGTGTAGTATAGTGGTCAGTACAGTGTAGTGTAGTGGACAGTGTAGTGTAGTGGACAGTGTAGTATAGTGGTCAGTGTAGTATTGTGGTCAGTATAGTGTAGTGGTCAGTTGAGTATAGTGGTCAGTGTAGTATAGTGGTCAGTACAGTGTAGTGGACAGTGTAGTATAGTGGTCAGTGTAGTATAGTGGTCAGTACAGTGTAGTGTAGTGGACAGTGTAGTGTAGTGGACAGTATAGTGTAGTGGACAATGTAGTGTAGTGGGCAGTGTAGTATAGTGGTCAGTACAGTGTAGTGGACAGTGTAGTATAGTGGTCAGTACAGTGTAGTGGACAGTGTAGTATAGTGGTCAGTACAGTGTAGTGGTCAGTGTAGTATTGTGGTCAGTATAGTGTAGTGGACAATGTAGTGTAGTGGACAGTGTAGTATAGTGGTCAGTACAGTGTAGTGGACAGTGTAGTATAGTGGTCAGTGCAGTGTAGTGGACAGTGTAGTATTGTGGTCAGTACAGTGTAGTGGACAGTGTAGTATAGTGGTCAGTACAGTGTAGTGGACAGTGTAGTATAGTGGTCAGTACAGTGTAGTGGACAGTGTAGTATTGTGGTCAGTACAGTGTAGTGGACAGTGTAGTATAGTGGTCAGTACAGTGTAGTGGACAGTGTAGTGTAGTGGACAGTGTAGTATTGTGGTCAGTATAGTGTAGTGGACAGTGTAGTGGACAGTGTAGTATAGTGGTCAGTACAGTGTAGTGGACAGTGTAGTATAGTGGTCAGTACAGTGTAGTGGTCAGTGTAGTATGGTGGTCAGTATAGTGTAGTGGACAGTGTAGTATAGTGGTCAGTACAGTGTAGTGGACAGTGTAGTATAGTGGTCAGTACAGTGTAGTGGAGAGTGTAGTGTAGTGGACAGTGTAGTATAGTGGTCAGTACAGTGTAGTGGACAGTGTAGTATAGTGGTCAGTACAGTGTAGTGGACAGTGTAGTGTAGTGGTCAGTGTAGTATTGTGGTCAGTATAGTGTAGTGGACAGTGTAGTATAGTGGTCAGTACAGTGTAGTATAGTGGTCAGTACAGTGTAGTGGACAGTGTAGTATTGTGGTCAGTACAGTGTAGTGGACAGTGTAGTATAGTGGTCAGTACAGTGTAGTGGACAGTGTAGTATTGTGGTCAGTATAGTGTAGTGGACAGTGTAGTATTGTGGTCAGTGTAGTGTAGTGGACAGTGTAGTGTAGTGGACAGTGTAGTATTGTGGTCAGTATAATGTAGTGGTCAGTGTAGTGTAGTGGTCAGTGTAGTGGACAGTGTAGTGTAGTGGTCTGTATAGTGTAGTGGTCAGTATAGTGGTCAGTGTAGTGTAGTGGTCAGTGTAGTATAGTGGTCAGTGTAGTGTAGTTCTCAGTGTAGTGGACAGTGTAGTGTAGTGGTCAATATAGTGTAGTGGACAGTGTAGTGTAGTCTGTATAGTGTAGTGGACAGTGTAGTGGTCAGAGTAGTATTGTGGTCTGTATAGTGTAGTGGTCAGTGTAGTATTGTAGTCAGTATAGTGTAGTGGTCAGTGTAGTGTAGTGGACAGTGTAGTATTGTGGTCAGTATAGTGTAGTGGTTAGTATAATGTAGTGGTCAGTGTAGTATAGTGGACAGTGTAGTGGACAGTGTAGTATTGTGGTATGTATAGTGTAGTGGTCAGTGTAGTATAGTGGTCAGTGTAGTGTAGTGGACAGTATTGTGGTCAGTGTAGTGTAGTTCTCAGTGTAGTGGTCAGTATAGTGGACAGTATAGTGTAGTGGTTAGTGTAGTGGTCAGTGTAGTATAGTGGTCAGTGTAGTGTAGTGGACAGTTTAATAGTCACTGTAGTGTAGTTCTCAGTATAGTATAGTGTAGTGGACAGTGTAGTTCTCAGTGTAGTGGTCAGTATAGTGGACAGTATAGTGTAGTGGTTAGTGTAGTGGTCAGTGTAGTATAGTGGTCAGTGTAGTGTAGTGGACAGTTTAATAGTCACTGTAGTGTAGTTCTCAGTATAGTATAGTGTAGTGGACAGTGTAGTTCTCAGTGTAGTGGTCAGTATAGTGGACAGTATAGTGGTCAGTGTAGTGTAGTGGACAGTATAGTGGTCAGTGTAGTGTAGTGGACAGTATAGTGGTCAGTGTAGTGTAGTGGACAGTATAGTGGTCAGTGTAGTGGACAGTATAGTGGTCAGTGTAGTGTAGTGGTCAGTGTAGTGGACAGTATAGTGGTCAGTGTAGTGTAGTGGTCAGTGTAGTGGACAGTATAGTGGTCAGTGTAGTGTAGTGGACAGTATAGTGGTCAGTGTAGTGTAGTGGACAGTATAGTGGTCAGTGTAGTTCTTAGTGTAGTGGACAGTATAGTATAGTGGTCAGTGTAGTGTGTAATGGTCGGTATAGGAATCAGGTAGGTCAGTACTATTGTATTTGAAGGGACTTGGGGAGTGATAAAAGTCCGCAGGTTAGGGGGGCGCAAATTACTTGCCTTGCCCCGGGTGCTGACAACCCACGCTACGCCACTGATCCCGACACACAGGCAAACACACACACACTGCCCTTTTGCAGAGGCACGATTAATTCTTAATGGCACCCCCTGAACATCTGAAAATGCGGCGTGCTTTAGGGTTTGCAAAATCACATGGTTCTGCAGCACCATGCGATTACCTGCAGCTGTTCTTGTAAAAAGAAATTTCCCGCAGGTACAGCAGCTCCTTCGAATGAATGGGATGGCGTGCCCACACAAACGCAGCGCACACAGGGTCCGCACAAGTGTGAACCCGGCCTTAGAGGATATTGGAGGGGATCGCCAATTTATTTATCCATCATGGCACTTTGTGGCAGAAGCACTTTTTGCACTTTACTATCGCAACTTGCACTAAGTAATTGTAAATATTATTATAAATGTTGTGAATAATATATTGTAAATGTATGGACATTACCGATTGTTTTGCATTCTCTGAATTGATTTGGGTGAATGTTGCACTTTAGGATTTGTCTGTGGCACTTTATTTGCACATTATTGTGAACTGATGAATTATTTTTGACCTGTTTTTCACTTTATGGTAGTTTGTTTGTATCAGCTGTAGTTGCGGAGAAACGCTCATTTACTGGGTTAACCTCTTCTCCCCTGGATCAGTTGTACTCATGAAAATCTGCATTTTTGGCTAGACAGGTTATTTACCCCCCCAGAATATTATATATTCTGAATGGAGAGGCCACATAGAAAAAAAAGACAGTAGTCGAAATAGTTTATGTTGCATAATATTTGCCCAACTGTTTATCAAATCTATATTATCAAGGGATTGTAAACGCTCAGATTTTTTTTTTTCAAATAAAAATAACAAACATGTTATACTTACCTGCTCTGTGTAATGGTTTTGCACAGAGCAGCCCCGATCCTCCTCTTCTCAGGTCCTCGCCGGCGCTCCTCCCCCTGCTGAGTGCCCACATAACAATCTTGTCTATATTCCTATCACACATTTTCTGGAAAATAAGGGCCATCAATAGTGGGTGCTGTACCGATTACCAGCTGGATCCTGGGAACATCAGGTAAGTGTACATATTCACCAGCACACCAAGGATCTACAATCAATCAGTACCTTTACAGCTCATCACTTTACCACTGTAAACAAATAATATAATAATGTAAATATAATAAATAAGGGATCTAGAATAATTGCTCTCACTTTGATGTGTGCAGTGATACCTAGCATGGATTGTGCAATTGTTTACATAAAAAAATACACACTGGATGTGATCATTTGTGTTCTGTGGTTAAATGCCTCAATCAGGAAAAATACCACATTATGGCCACTAGACGGCACTTCCAATCATATGAGATTATTATATTGACCCCTTAAAGTAAATATTAAAGCGGGGGTTGAATTGTTTCTTTATATGAATGTATCATTTTCCAGACAGATCAGCATTGTATTATCTATATTGGTGTTGTATTCCTAAGGCCGCGCTCACACCGTTCATAGAAAGCCCAGCAAGGCAGCTGGAGGGGGTCGCACACATGCAGGAAGCAGAGGTGGGGGACTCGAGTCACATGACTTGACTCGAGTCAGACTCGAGTCACCTGTTTGAGGACTTGCGACTTGCTTTACAAAATTAAATAAATGACTTGCGACTTGACTTTGACTTGTCACTAATGACTTGCGACTTGACTTTGACTTGTCACTAATGACTTGCGACTTGACTTTGACTTGGGCTATTTGACTTGCAATGACTTGGCACCACCAGTTCTGTGTCTTGGCCTAGGCAAAAAACGCCGCCAAACCCCCCCCCCACAATAGAAAGCTCCCCCCGAGTCCCGGCTTCGGGGTAGATCAGTATTTTGACTTAATTTGTGACTTGACCAAAATAAATGACTTGACTTGACTTGCTTGACTTCTGGCAGGGACTCGACTTGACTTGCTTGCTTTTCGCCACAGTAACTTGGGACTTGCTTATGACTTGAAGGTTAAGACTTGAGACTTGCTTATGACTTGCACATGTGTGACTTACCCCCATCACTGGCAGGAAGTGTGGAAAATGTAGCTCAGGTATCAGACTTGTCCATTGAAGTCAATGGGACTTCACCACCATCACCACCACCACATGGCAGATGCTTGGCTCCTGGTTGTGATGTTTTATGCCAAACCACCATGTGGAACAAAATAAAACCAAACCATGCAGACATTCAGGAGGTTTCATCACCTCCTCCATCACCTAGGAGCTGCTGATCACCAGCCATCTGATAAGCGATCCACCATCAATCATTGGGGGGGGATGGAGACAGCCGCCTGTGTGATCTCAGCATTGGGTTCGGTTCTGTCACCTCTCTCTCTGGATAAATATTCTGTCATTTTATATCCTTCATGCTGGAGCAATACAGAAATAAAATATTTTTTGGTGGGTTAGACCCTCTGTCGGGATTGTATTACTGTCTGTGTCCCGGCTGGGGGGAGTCACCCTATTGGTTCTGGTGACCTTTATCCCCGAGACAGAAACTGAAGGGAAATCCAAATTTTACAGCCGTCACCAGAGGGGGAATCATCCAATGGGGACACATTTCTAAGATGGGAATTCTCTTCTCCCTTTACAACCACTTTATACTACAGGTAAGCCTAAAATTAGTCTTATCTGTAGCTACACTGGATATCTCCTAAACCTGCACAGTATAGGAGACATCCCCTGTATTTGCATGTTCCGATGTCATTGGCAATTGCGCACTAAAGCAGCGGCAGCATGTGCTGTTGCTTCAGTTAGACTGTGCCGTTACCGGGGGCTCCCGCACGCATGCGTGGGAGTGACATCATCGCGGCTCCGGCCAATCATAGTGCCGGAGCCCACGATACCCAGAAGTAACTCCAGGAACGATGTTGGCCGCCAGAGCAGGGTATGAGGACGGCTGCGGGGGGCTTCGATCTCAGGTAAGTAATTCATAATGAGCTAGTATGCCATGCATACTAGCTCATTATGCCTTTGTCTGTTTTTGTTTTCTAGGGTTTACAACCTCTTTAACTTTAGTAATTTCCTGTTCTCTCCTCAGGATAGGAAGTTATGAGGGGGAGACAAAACTATAACCAGATAGGGGTTACCGGAGCGCCTTTCATAACAGAAATACCTAATACTTGAGAAGGACCTATAATGTCAGTGGACCAGTGGGGACCCGTCCATTAGGGGCGTCTGGGCGCTGCTTCCTCCTCTATCCTCCCCACCCCCCTATATGGATAATGGATAGATTTATGCATAACCTGAATCTATCCACGGCCGTGGTGGCCACCCCCTATTCATGCGTCCGGCCCCTTTTAGGACGCCGGTGCCTGAATTGCAGCGGCGGTGGTGTTTTTTTTTTTTAAAGTATCTAATTAGAGCCATAGGCTTCAAAATAGGGTGGGCTCGGAGCACAGAGCATTGTGCCATGAGCCCACCCAGGTGTTGCAACAGTGAATGAACATTCACTGTTGTAACACTAATCCTCAATCCGGCCAATCAGAAGCAGGTCTGAGACCCATTTTCTGATTGGCCGAAAAGAGAAGACTCCTAATTGGCCGCCGAGGAGGAGGGAGGAAACAGAAGCCGCCGATGCCCGTGGAGAGCAGAGGAAGGGAAAGCTGTCGCCGACGCCGAAGCCCAGGAGAAGCGATGCATAGATGGGGTAGGTGCACCAGACCCCCCCCCCCCCCCCGACCGACGGTCTGGTACTGTTTGTCAAATGACACTGGGAAATAAGGTATCTATACATTGAATGTAATAATAAAAAAAAATTAAGTGGAAAGTGACCCCCCCCCAAGCAATTGAAATTGAACTCACTAATTCAATTCTGACATCTCACTGACAGAGCCCCCCCCCCTCCTTTAGTATGACGGCCCACCCAATGTTCAGCGTTCAATGGTAAACTTCAAACTCCCAGATGCACATTGATATCGCAGTTATGTGATTTGGATTATTCTTTTGTCCAAAAGTTGCATCCATCTCTGCAGGGCATTCTTGAATTTAATAAATGATCCACAGATTGCTTTTCATAGGGCAGTAATCATTCCACTGCTCTTCCTCCATATTCCTGTCCACCGAGATTTAAATTAGAATTCCTGCATTACACTATGTTTAAAAATGTCCCCCCTCCCCCCTCCTGCTACCAATCCTGACTACCCTGAGTAAGAAAGACCTATTTATAATCCGCTCCGGTCACATGATCAGCAGGTCCAGCTCCCCTGTGTGAGAGTCAGCAGTGGCTGCTGCAGGGGAGAGGACAAAGCAAACAAATGGCCCCTGCCCACCTATAACCGGCCTTCACAGCAAGGAGCACATGGAAGGGCAAACATATAAAAGACAGAAACAGAACATTCCATAGCTCAACTCACCAACCAGTCTGCCAACCAAATTAACCCGTCCGACAGTCTGCGTTAAAAACAGGGGATTAGTTAGCACACATTTGCAAACGCATGCATAAGCTGCGGTCTCCAGGCCCACCTGCCCCTCATCTATCCATTTAATGCATGTGCTTCCATTGTGGAGACACTTATAAGTTCAGTAGTGTTTGGACTGCAAGCATACTGAGGGTGCCATGAAGAGGCCTTGCAGCTTATGCATGCGTTTGCAAATGTGTACTAACTAAACCCGTTTTTAACGCAGACTGTCGGACGGGTTAATTTGGTCAGTTGGCAGACTGGTTAGTGAGTTGAGCTATGGAATGTTCTGTTTCTGTCTTTCGAGAGGACGAAGCCCCAACAATGGCTGGGACATGGGAACTTGTGGGTGACATCACAGCTCCCAGAATTCCCAGCCGCTGCTGAATGTTCCCTCCTCTCCCCTGCAGCCTCCGCTCACTATCTCTTGAAACAGGATAGGGGGAGGGAACATTTTTAGACAGTTATTGTTAAGCTGGAATTTGACTTTAAAGAGCATTTAACCCTTGCAGTGCAGGGGGGTGGACCACTTAAGGCAGGAGTCTTCAAACTATGGCCCTCCAGTTGTTCAGGAACTACAATTCCCATCATGCCTAGTCATGTCTGTGAATGTCTGAGTTTTACAATGCCTCATGGGATGTGTAGTTCCACAACAGCTGGAGGGCCGTAGTTTGAGGATCCCTGACTTAAGGGGCAGACTTTTCAGGAAGCCCGGAGTTCAGCTTTAACAAGACCCCGACACCAGGGGGCATCATTCTCACCCAGGCAAGAAAGGTGGAAATGCTGGATGTCCTCCACTAAAAATAGTTACCCCCCCACCTGTACATAGACCAGCATGCAACACCTCGGCTATGACCGCTCACAGATCACACGGGGGGGGGGGAGACTTTCCTCGGAGTAGAAATGGGGGTGGATCCCAACGTCCGCCATCTTCCTGTACTCTCAGACATAGATGGGGCTGAGCTGTGTCAGTCAATAAACAATATTCTCCAAAAAGGACAGACGAAAAAAGCTCTAAAATGAAAGTGAAAACTAAACTCACTCAGTCATTAACTACGACTAATCCTTATTCTCTAGTCTTAGTAAATAGATAGGAAGGTAAACAGTAATACCTCGGATTGCGAATAATGTGGTTTACAAGTGTTTTGCAATACGAGTTTTTTTTTTTTTTTAAATCCCGACATGATTTACAAGCCTCTGGGGTGTGCAGTACCTCATGTGGCCAGAGGTGCGGGGGCGTCGGTGACGCTCGGAGACACTCGTCTTTGAGTAGTCTCTGAGTGTTTCCGAGTGTCTCCAGCACCCCCGCACCTCTGGCCACATGCGGTACTGCATACACCAGCAGTGGCACTGGAACGCATTATCTGAGTTTCCATTTATTCCTATGGTGAAACACGCTTTGATATACGATTGCTTTGGATTACAAGCATGCTTCTGGAACTAATTATGCTCATAATCCAAGGTATTACTGTATTATATTTACTTGTGTTGACCTTTAATATTTCCTTAGTTACCTCCTGGATTCTGACCTAAGCCAAAATGATGTCATACATCCCAGGAGTCTTCATGGGCAATTTTTTCTTTATTTTATCGGGAGGAGGGACTTTCTCACCTAAGCACGCCCTCCTGCGTGCCTGAGCTAAGGACGGGTGAATTCCAGTAAGTAAATATTACATGAATCATTCCCCTTACTCAAGGTGACCACAGCCAGAAATGCTAGTGGGGAGTTTTTCAAAGTTATTTCTCAACAAAATAAAGCATGGAGACATAGATGAAGGGGAGAGTTGGCTGTGACTATTACAAATAAATGAAATAGTCTCTTCAGTTTGTGGTGGTCAGATAAAGCTTAGTTCAGCTTTAACTTCTTGCTGCCCGCCCAGCATCAAATGGAGGCGCAGTGCCTCTCGTTCTGGGAGGATGTCATATGATGGTGCCCTAGAACAGCCGCTCCTGCGGTGGGTGCGCAACGCGGTGATTGGGCCGCTATGTGTCCCTAGGACACGGCACGACCCCGTTCTCGGTAAAGAGCTGATGAGACAGCTCTTCAGCCATGTGATCGGCTGTGTCCAATCACAGCCGGTCACATGGAAAAGGGGAAGTGCCGTTTATCCGCTCTCCTCGCCTCACACTGACAGACTGTGTGGTGAGGAGAGCCGATTAGCAGCATCTCCTCGCAGGGGAGACCAGGACAGGTAATCAGGGCACTGATCATTAGTGCCCTGATTACAGTAAAGCCCCAGCAGTGCCCATTAGTGACGCCAGTCAGTTTTTCCTTTCAGTGCCCACCAGTGCCGCCTATCAGTGCTTATCAGTGCCACCGTTAAGTTCCCATCAGTGCAGCATATTAGTGTCATCTCATCAATGCCCATCCGTCCTGCCTCATCAGTGCCATCTCATCAGCAGGGCAGCCATCAGAAATTTTGGGGCCCTTTACACAGCTTTAGGCCTGGGCCCTCAATTTTTTAGTTGCAGTCTGCGGGGTGACCAGGGAGTGATGTTGGGAAGATAAGGGTCCGAGTGATGTCCATCAGCTGGATGTATGAAGTGGTCTGGGGGGAGTAGGGGACTGAGATGGGGTCAGATAGTTTTTTTTTTTTATATTGTAAACATGACTTATAGGGCGTACACACGGTCGGACTTTGTTCGGACATTCCGACAACAAAATCCTAGGATTTTTTCCGACGGATGTTGGCTCAAACTTGTCTTGCATACACACGGTCACACAAAGTTGTCGGAAAATCCGATCGTTCTGAACGCGGTGACGTAAAACACGTACGTTGGGATTATAAACGGGGCAGTGGCCAATAGCTTTCATCTCTTTATTTATTCTGAGCATGCGTGGCACTTTGTCCGTCAGATTTGTGTACACACGATCGGAATTTCCGACAACGGATTTTGTTGTCGGAAAATTTTATCTCCTGCTCTCCAACTTTGTGTGTCGGAAAATCCGATGGAAAATGTCCGATGGAGCCCACACATGGTCGGAATTTCCGACAACACGCTCCGATCGGACATTTTCCATCGGAAAATCCGACCGTGTGTACGGGGCATAACTATTGTGCTTATCTAATATATACAACAATACATAATACAAAAGTACTACTCAGAGAACCTCCTCCTGTTATAAGCTGTAAATATACAATATCTATATGAGCAGCCCCCAGCACTCTGTATGTCCAGATGATGTAAAGGTCATTTATCACCATTCATTTAACCATTTCTGGACAGAGCCTCTTTTTGAGATTCGTTGTTTACAAGTTAAAATTTTTTTTTTTTGCCAGAAAATTACTTAGAACCCCCAAACATTATATATATATATATATATATTTTCAGACACCCTGGAGAATAAAATGGCGGTCATTGCAATACTTTGTCACGCCGTATTTGCGAAGCGGTGTTACAAGCAAAGTTTTTTTGGAAAGAATATACACTTTTTTGAATTAAATAAGACAACAGTAAAATTGTCCCAATTTTCTATATTGTGAAAGATGACGTTACGCCGAGTAAACCGATAGCAAACAGGTCACGCTTCAAAATTGCGCCCGCTCGTGGAGTGGCAACAAACTTTGGCACTTAAAATCTCCATTGGTGACGCTTAAAAATTTCTACAGGTTACCAGTTTTTAGTTACAGAGGAGGTCTAGGGCTAGAATTATTGCTCTCTTTAACGATCGTGGTGATACCTCACATGTTGTTTGAACATCGTTTTCATATGTGGGCGCTACTTACATATGCGTTCACTTCTGTGTGCGAGCTCAGTGGGACGGGGCGCTTAAAAAGTAAAAAAAAATACGATTTTTTTAAATTTTTACACTGTCCTTTTAAAAAAAAAATAACATTTTGGGTCACTTTTATTCCTATTACAAGGAATGTAAACATCCCTTGTAATAGAATAAAAGCATGACAGGGCCTCTTAAATATGAGATGTGGGGTCAAAATTACCTCAGATCTCATATTTACACTAAAATGCAATTAAAAAAAAATAAATAAATAAATTCCCCTTTTTAAGCACATTGGGTGGAAGTGATGTTTGATGTCGGTTCTGTAATCCAATGATATGAAGCCGAGAGAGGACCATCTTCCCCTCACTTGTCATCCAGTCTCCCAGGGGAAAGGATCCGATCGTCTGACCGAGATGACCGGAATACGGTGGAAGGGGGGCACCTCTCCCCCCGCCGAAAAAAGTGATCTTGCGGCGAATCCACTGCGGAGACCACTTTTATCTGAAAGCCGACCGACTGCCGTTTAAGGAAATACCGTTGTTATGGCAGATATGTGTATTGCACGTCAAAGTACCGACATATGACGATGGCGGCTGGTCGTTAAGTGGTTAATGAAGAAGTAAACTTCCCTCTGTTTGTGCCTAGAATGAGACTTACCTCTCGGTACTGTAACCATGTCCTAAATGTGTGCTGTTTAGGAGATATTTACTGTATACTGCGCTGATGATGTCATTGGTGCAGGCTCTCTGAAGGAATGGCCACCTGTGCCGTTTCTTCAGAACCGTGTGCTCTGACCGGCGTCTCCCGCGCATGCATGGGACTGACGTCACGCCGCTCCGGCCAATCACACAGCTGGAGTCCGAGGCCCCGGAAGGAAGGCAGGCGAAGGTGGATGCGGCCTCCAGCGGGGATGACGAGGGCTTCGTTTGCAAGCATCCTCCTGGTACCGTTTTTTTTAGAGCTGGCAATCAGCTTTCTAGGGATAACAACCGGTCTGGCTAAAAGCCGCTCGGCTGTTATACCAGAGGAGTGAGAGGGGACCCCCCCCCTCCCGCCGCTCTTACCGGGCCCCCGGGGGCCCAATCGACAATCTGCCACCTCCGTTGGCTAGGGACAGACTGGCACGAAGCCGTAAATGGCTTCGTGCCTGTCTCCTGATTGTAAACAAGGAAGCGACGTCATAACGTCACTTCCCGTTTCCTCGGGTGCCAATGGCGCCGGTTTTAAAAAATATACAATATTAAGAATCGCCGAAAACGGCGATCTGAATACTTTGAAGTGCACCTGAGATTGAAGCCCTCGCTGTGGTGTCCGTACACAGCACCGGACGGCGACATCACTCCCGGGGGGTTACTTCCGGGTATCGCGGCTCCGGCGCTGCGATTGGCCTGGAGCCGTGATGTCAATCCCACACATGCGCGCAGGAGGTCTTGCCAGTAACGGCCAGGGCAGAACTTAGGGTGGTGGGGGCCCCTGAGCTTGAGTCACTTTCGGGCCCTACCTTCTATACATATGCACAGCTCTATAAAACAGAAATAGAAAAGGACAAGGTGCACCAGACTCAGTGCAGTATTAAAGAACTTCTGTTTAATTGGACAAAACAGCCAAATGGCTACTCACAAAAGTAAATAATATATAAGCGTATAAGTGGGGGATACTGTACTGGTATTCGTCCTGGCTCCACGATTAATAAAAGCAATAAAAATGGATAAAATGATAATTACCGTATTTATCGCCGTAAAACACGCGCCGGCATATAACACGCAGCCCAAGTTTAGGAGGGAAGTTTAACCGCCTGCCGGCCATCAATTGACGGCCAGGCGGCGCAGCTCTCGTTGCGGGCAGCGTCATATGACGTCCTCGCTTTCCTAGGTCACCAGGGGGCACGCGCGCGCCCGAGCCGCCGCCGGCGATCGCGCGCGCCCGCCGTGTCACTAGGCACCTGGTGCGCGTGCCCAGCGGCCGCGATGACCGCCGGGCACCCGCGATTACCGGTAACACAGCAGGACCGTGGATCTGTGTGTGTAAACACACAGATCCACGGTCCTGTCAGAGGAGAGGAGACCGATGGTGTGATCCCAGTACAGCGGAACACCGATCGGTCTCCTCCCCTAGTGAGTCTCCGCCCCCTACAGTTAGAATCACTCCCCTAGCAACACAGTTAACCCCTCAATCACCACCTAGTGTTAACCCCTTCACTGCCTGTCACATTTATACAGTAATCAATGCATTTTTATAGCACGGATTGCTGTATAAATGTGAATGGTCCCAAATATGTGTCAAAAGTGTCCGCCGCAATATCGCAGTCACGATAAAAATTGCAGATCGCCGCCATTACTAGTAAAAAAATGTAAAAATGTTATAAAACTATCCCCTATTTTGTAGACGCTATAACTTTTGCGCAAACCAATCCATATACGCTTATTGCGATTTTTTTTTTTTACCAAAAATATGTACAAGAATACATATCGGCCTAAACTGAGAAAAAATGTGTTTTAAAGGAAAAAAAAATTGGATATTTATTATCGCAAAAGGTAAAAATGATTGTGTTATTTTTAAAACTTGTCACTCTTCTTTTGTTTATAGCGCAAAAAATAAAAACCGCAGAGGTGATCAAATACCACCAAAAGAAATCTCTATTTGTGGGGGAAAAATGATAACAATTTCATTTGAGTACAGTGTTGTATGACCGCGCAATTGTCATTCAAAGTGCGACAGCGCTGAAAGCTGAAAAATGGCCTGGGCAGGAAGGGGGCGAAAATGCCCAGTATTGAGGTGGTTAAGGAAAAAAACCTTACATTTAAATGCCCATCAATGCAGCCTTGTCAGTGTCATTGCAGCCTTTCAGTTTAAAAATGGCGCCGCCGAAATACAGAGCCGGATGTCCTGTGTATCTCAGCGGCTCTCGGCCGCTTTTGAAATGGGCGGGGCCCATGGGCTGGAGCCCAGTCAAGCCCAATGGCAAGTCCAGCCCTGGTAACGGCACACAGACGCGTACGTGCCATTGCTTCAGTGCACATGTGCCCATGACATCAGCTGATACAGAGGATATTTCCTATAGCGGGCAGGTTTAAGAGATATCAAGGGTAGCTGCAGGTCAGTCTTATTATAGCCTTACCTGTACTATAAAGTGGTCTGTAAGGGTTTACAACCACTTTATCCCTGTGTCAGTCATGTGAGTCTGGACAATCAGAGGGGTAAACTCCCCACACAAACACATTATCAGTACAGAGCAGTGGCGTAGCGTGGGCTGTCAGCACCCAGGGCAAGGCAAGTAATTTGTGCCCCCCTAATCTGTGGACTTTGAGCACCTAAGAATGGGGGCCCAGGCCACTGCTCTGCTGCTGCTTACGTGCTGTGGCTGTCGAAACGCAAAGGGTTCCTACACTCACATCCTGAGCCTCTGATTGGCTGCCTGCAGCCCTTTATTACTGGTTAGAACTGAGATCTGAGATATCTCTTACTACAGTAGTCAAAGAGATATCTTCTCATCAACCAATAATAAAAGGCTGCGGGTAACCAATCAGATGCTCAGGTTGTAAATAACGAGAAGCACATATATAGCCGAGTAGGCAGCCAATAACAACCCGACCTAAGGGTTGTGCATAATATTTAGTGCTAGACATGATACAGGAGACGGTCAGAGACTGCAGACATGATACAGGAGACAGTCAGAGACTGCAGACATGATACAGGAGACAGTCAGAGACTGCAGACATGATACAGGAGACGGTCAGAGACTGCAGACATGATACAGGAGACGGTCAGAGACTGCAGACATGATACAGGAGACGGTCAGAGACTGCAGACATGATACAGGAGACGGTCAGAGACTGCAGACATGATACAGGAGACGGTCAGAGACTGCAGACATGATACAGGAGACGGTCAGAGACTGCAGACATGATACAGGAGACGGTCAGAGACTGCAGACATGATACAGGAGACGGTCAGAGACTGCAGACATGATACAGGAGACGGTCAGAGACTGCAGACATGATACAGGAGACGGTCAGAGACTGCAGACATGATACAGGAGACGGTCAGAGACTGCAGACATACTAAAGGCAGGGCTATTTTTCTCAGATAATAGGTGCAGGAACTTAACCATGCCACCACCTCCTAACAGTGGGAGAATCTTATAGGGCATTGTTAAATACCATTTGTACATTCTGCACAGAGTGCAGAGTTCAGGAGTTTGCTACATACAGAATGCAAAGATCAAGATTGTACTACATATAGGGTGCAGAGTTCAGGAGTGCACTATGCACAGAGAGCAGAGTTCAGGAGTGCACTATGCACAGAGAGCAGAGTTCAGGAGTGCCCTATGCACAGAGAGCAGAGTTCAGGAGTGCCCTATGCACAGAGAGCAGAGTTCAGGAGTGCCCTATGCACAGAGAGCAGAGTTCAGGAGTGCCCTATGCACAGAGAGCAGAGTTCAGGAGTGCCCTATGCACAGAGAGCAGAGTTCAGGAGTGCCCTATGCACAGAGAGCAGAGTTCAGGAGTGCCCTATGCACAGAGAGCAGAGTTCAGGAGTGCCCTATGCACAGAGAGCAGAGTTCAGGAGTGCCCTATGCACAGAGAGCAGAGTTCAGGAGTGCCCTATGCACAGAGAGCAGAGTTCAGGAGTGCCCTATGCACAGAGAGCAGAGTTCAGGAGTGCCCTATGCACAGAGAGCAGAGTTCAGGAGTGCACTATGCACAGAGAGCAGAGTTCAGGAGTGCACTATGCACAGAGAGCAGAGTTCAGGAGTGCACTATGCACAGAGAGCAGAGTTCAGGAGTGCACTATGCACAGAGAGCAGAGTTCAGGAGTGCACTATGCAGAGAGAGCAGAGTTCAGGAGTGCACTGCATATAGATTGCAGAGTTCATGACTGTGCTACGTACAAATTGCAGGGCTCAAGAATGCATATCTCACAGGACAGTTTACAACCCCCCTTCTAGTACACAGCTTTCCTCCCACTCCCAAGTCTTCTCTTTGCCACCTACATAGTATCAGAGAGAGGAGCTGCTACAGAAAAGCAACTACAACTTACAGTAGGAATGCAATGTTAAGTGGAGAGAGGAGGCATTGGTGCAAAGAGAGGGGATAGGGAATGACATTGGTGCCAAGTTAATGGGGCAATGTGCTATTTTCTAACTTGGGGGAGAGTTAGAACATTGTTGCTAAGTGGAGGGAGGGGGCATTGGGGATAAGTGAGAGAAGCGGGACATTGGGGATAAGTGGTGGGACAGGAGGGACATTGGGGACAAGTGGGAGGAGAGGAGGGACATTGGGGACAAGTGGGAGGAGAGGAGGGACATTGGGGACAAGTGGGAGGAGAGGAGGGACATTGGGGACAAGTGGGAGGAGAGGAGGGACATTGGGGACAAGTGGGAGGAGAGGAGGGACACTGGGGACAAGTGGGAGGAGAGGGGGGACATTGGGGACAAGTGGGAGGAGAGGGGGGACATTGGGGACAAGTGGGAGGAGAGGGGGGACATTGGGGACAAGTGGGAGGAGAGGGGGGACATTGGGGACAAGTGGGAGGAGAGGGGGAGACATTGGGGACAAGTGGGAGGAGAGGGGGAGACATTGGGGATAAGTGGGAGGAGAGGGGGAGACATTGGGGATAAGTGGGAGGAGAGGGGGGACATTGGGGACAAGTGGGAGGAGAGGGGGGACATTGGGGACAAGTGGGAGGAGAGGGGGAGACATTGGGGACAAGTGGGAGGAGAGGGGGAGACATTGGGGATAAGTGGGAGGAGAGGGGGAGACATTGGGGATAAGTGGGAGGAGAGGGGGAGACATTGGGGATAAGTGGGGGGAGAGGGGGGACATTGGGGATAAGTGGGAGGAGAGGGGCGACATTGGGATAAGTGGGGGGGAGAGGGGCGACATTGGGGATAAGTGGGAGGAGAGGGGCGACATTGGGGATAAGTGGGAGGAGAGGGGCGACATTGGGGATAAGTGGGGGGGAGAGGGGCGACATTGGGGATAAGTGGGGGGAGAGAGGATAAGTGGGGGGAGAGGGGGGACATTGGGGATAAGTGGGAGGAGAGGAGGGACATTGGGGATAAGTGGGGGGAGAGGGGGGACATTGGGGATAAGTGGGGGGAGAGGGGGGACATTGGGGATAAGTGGGAGGAGAGGAGGGACATTGGGGATAAGTGGGAGGAGAGGAGGGACATTGGGGATAAGTGGGGGGAGAGGAGGGACATTGGGGATAAGTGGGGGGAGAGGGGGGAGAGGGGGGACATTGGGGATAAGTGGGAGGAGAGGAGGGATATTGGGGATGAGAGGGGGGACATTGGGGATAAGTGGGAGGAGAGGAGGGATATTGGGGATAAGTGGGAGGAGAGGGGCGACATTGGGGATAAGTGGGAGGAGAGGAGATATATTGGGGATAAGTGGGAGGAGAGGAGGGATATTGGGGATAAGTGGGAGGAGAGGGGCGACATTGGGGATAAGTGGGAGGAGAGGAGATATATTGGGGATAAGTGGGAGGAGAGGAGGGATATTGGGGATAAGTGGGAGGAGAGGGGCGACATTGGGGATAAGTGGGAGGAGAGGAGGGATATTGGGGATAAGTGGGAGGAGAGGGGCGACATTGGGGATAAGTGGGAGGAGAGGAGGGATATTGGGGATAAGTGGGAGGAGACCTTGCTGATTACTGAGCAGTAGAGCTCCGCCCCCCTCTTACTACACAGTTGTGGTAAGTTTTCCCTGCAGTCTTCATCCGTCATCCTTCCCCAAGTCATGTTTGAGAAGGTGATAACCCTACAATTAACCACTTGCCAACCGCCTAACGACTATATACGTGAACAGAATGGCACGGGCAGGCAAAATCACGTACCTGGTACGTGATTGCCTTCACGCGGGCGGGGGGTCCTATCGGACCCCCCCCGGTGCCAGCGGCGGTTGGCTTGTGACTGGAAGCGTTCAGAGATGAGGGGGAGGCCATCCGATCGTGGCCCCCCCCTCGCGATCGCTCCCAGCCAATGACAGTCATCCCCTGCCTCTGTGTAGTACACAGAGGCAGAGGATGTGATGTCATCTCTCCTCGGCTCGGCAGTTTCCGTTCCGGCGCCGAGGAGAGAAGACATGTGAGTGCACAACACACACACACACACAGTAGAACATGCCAGGCACACTTTACACCCCGATCACCCCCCAATCACCCCTCCCCCCCGTCACACTGACACCAAGCAGTGTTTTTTTTTTTTTTTTTTTTCTGATTACTGCATGGTGTCAGTTTGTGACAGTTACTGTGTTGGGGCTAATACTAACTGCCCTCTGTAGGTCTAGGGTACCCCCCTAACCCCCCCTAATAAAGTTTTAACCCCTTGATCACCCCCCCCATCACCAGTGTCACTAAGCGATCATTTTTCTGATCACTGTATTAGTGTCGCTGGTGACGCTAGTTAGGGACGTAAATATTTAGGTTCGCCGTCAGCGTTTTATAGCGACAGGGACCCCCATATACTACCGAATAAATGTTTTAACCCCTTGATTGCCCCCTAGTTAACCCTTTCACCACTGATCACCGTATAACCGTTACGGGTGACGCTGGTTAGTTCGTTTATTTTTTATAGTGTCAGGGCACCCGCCGTTTATTACCGAATAAAGGTTTAGCCCCCTGATCGCCCGGCGGTGATATGCGTCGCCCCAGGCAGCGTCAGATTAGCGCCAGTACCGCGAACACCCACGCACGCAGCATACGCCTCCCTTAGTGGTATAGTATCTGATCGGATCAATATCTGATCCGATCAGATCTATACTAGCGTCCCCAGCAGTTTAGGTTTCCCGAAAACAGTGTTAGCGGGATCAGCCCAGATACCTGCTAGCACCTGCGTTTTGCCCCTCCGCCCGGCCCAGCCCAGCCCACCCAAGTGCAGTATTGATCGATCACTGTCACTTACAAAACACTAAACACATAACTGCAGCGTTCGCAGAGTCAGGCCTGATCCCTGCGATCGCTAACAGTTTTTTTGGTAGCGTTTTGGTGAACTGGCAAGCACCAGCAGCCTAGTACACCCCGGTCGTAGTCAAACCAGCACTGCAGTAACACTTGGTGACGTGGCGAGTCCCATAAGTGCAGTTCAAGCTGGTGAGGTGGCAAGCACAAGTAGTGTCCCGCTGCCACCAAAAAGACAAACACAGGCCCGTCGTGCCCATAATGCCCTTCCTGCTGCATTTGCCAATCCTAATTGGGAACCCACCGCTTCTGCAGCGCCCGTACTTCCCCCATTCACATCCCCAACCAAATGCAGTCGGCTGCATGAGAGGCATTTTCTTTATGTCCTCCCGAGTACCCCTACCCAACGAACCCCCCCAAAAAAGATGTTGTGTCTGCAGCAAGCCCGGATATAGGCGTGACACCCGCTATTATTGTCCCTCCTGTCCTGACAATCCTGGTCTTTGCATTGGTGAATGTTTTGAACGCTACCATTCACTAGTTGAGTATTAGCGTAGGGTACAGCATTGCACAGACTAGGCGCCATTTCACAGGGTCTCCCAAGATGCCATCGCATTTTGAGAGACCCGAACCTGGAACCGGTTACAGTTATAAAAGTTAGTTACAAAAAAAAAGTGTAAAAAAAACAAAAAAAAAAAAAACAAACAAAAATATAAAATAAAAAAAAATAGTTGTCGTTTCATTGTTCTCTCTCTCTCTCTATTGTTCTGCTCTTTTTTACTGTATTCTATTCTGCAATGTTTTATTGTTGTTATTTTTTATCATGTTTGCTTTTCAGATATGCAATTTTTTATACTTTACCGTTTACTGTGTTTTATTGTTAACCATTTTTTTGTCTTCAGGTACGCCATTCACGACTTTGAGTGGTTATACCAGAATGATGCCTGCAGGTTTAGGTATCATCTTGGTATCATTCTTTTCAGCCAGCGGTTGGCTTTCATGTAAAAGCAATCCTAGCGGCTATTTAGCCTCTAGACTGCTTTTACAAGCCGTGGGAGGGAATGCCCCCCCCCACCCCCACCGTCTTCCGTGTTTTTCTCTGGCTCTCCTGTCTCAACAGGGAACCTGAGAATGCAGCCGGTGATTCAGCCAGCTGACCATAGAGATGATCAGAGACCAGAGTGGCTCCAAACATCTCTATGGCCTAAGAAACCGGAAGCTACGAGCATTTTATGACTTAGATTTCGCCGGATGTATACAGCGCCATTGGGAAATTGGGAAAGCATTTTATCACACCGATCTTGGTGTGGTCAGAGGTTTTGAGGGCAGAGGAGAAATCTAGGGTCTAATAGACCCCAATTTTTTCAAAAAAAAAAAAAAAAAAGGAGTACCTGTCACTACCTATTGCTATCATAGGGGATATTTACATTCCCTGAGATAACAATAAAAATTATTTAAAAAAAAAATGAAAGGAACAGTTTAAAAATAAGATAAAATAGCAAAAAAATAAGAAGCACCCCTGCCCCCCCTGCTCTCGCACTAAGGCGTGTGCAAGCGTCGGTCTGGCGTCAAATGTAAACAGCAATTGCACCATGCATGTGAGGTATCACCGCGAAGGTCAGATCGAGGGCAGTAATTTTAGCAGTAGACCTCCTCTGTAAATCTAAAGTGGTAACCTGTAAAGGCTTTTAAAAATGTATTTAGTTTGTCGCTACTGCACGTTTGTGCGCAATTTTAAAGCATGTCATGTTTGGTATCCATGTACTCGGCCTAAGATCATCTTTTTTATTTCATCAAACATTTGGGCAATATAGTGTGTTTTAGTGCATTAAAATTTTTTTAAAAAGTGTGTTTTTTTCCCCAAAAAAAGCGTTTGAAAAATCGCTGCGCAAATACCGTGTGAAAAAAAAATGAAACACCCACCATTTTAATCTGTAGGGCATTTGCTTTAAAAAAATATATAATGTTTGGGGGTTCAAAGTGATTTTCTTGCAAAAAAACATAATTTTTTCATGTAATCAAAAAGTGTCAGAAAGGGCTTTGTTTTCAAGTGGTTAGAAGAGTGGGTGATGTGTGACATAAGCTTCTAAATGTTGTGCATAAAATGCCAGGACAGTTCAAAACCCCCCCAAATGACCCCATTTTGGAAAGTAGACACCCCAAGCTATTTGCTGAGAGGCATGTCGAGTCCATGGAATATTTTATATTGTGACACAAGTTGCGGGAAAGAGACAATTTTTTTTTTTTTTTTGCAAAAAGTTGTCACTAAATGATATATTGCCCAAACATGCCATGGGAATATGTGAAATTACACCCCAAAATACATTCTGCTGCTTCTCCTGAGTACGGAGATACCACATGTGTGAGACTTTTTGGGAGCCTAGCCGCGTACGGGACCCCGAAAACCAATCACCGCCTTCAGGCTTTCTAAGGGTGTAAATTTTTGATTTTACTCCTCATTACCTATCAGTTTCGGAGGCCATGGAATGCCCAGGTGGCACAAACCCCCCCCCAAATGACCCCATTTTGGAAAGTAGACACCCCAAGCTATTTGCTGAGAGGTATAGTGAGTATTTTGCAGACCTCACTTTTTGTCACAAAGTTTTGAAAAAAAAAAAAAATTCTCTTGTTTTTCCTTATTATTTAAAAACAAAGGAGAATTGCAAAATACTCACTATACCTCTCAGCAAATAGCTTGGGGTGTCTACTTTCCAAAATGGGGTCATTTGGGGGGGGGTTTGTGCCACCTGGGCATTCCATGGCCTCCGAAACTGATAGGTAATGAGGAGTAAAATCAAAAATTTACACCCTTAGAAATCCTGAAGGCGGTGCTTGGTTTTCGGGGCCCCGTACGCGGCTAGGCTCCCAAAAAGTCCCACACATGTGGTATCCCCGTACTCAGGAGAAGCAGCAGAATGTATTTTGGGGTGCAATTCCACATATGCCCATGGCCTGTGTGAGCAATATATCATTTAGTGACAACTTTTTGTAAATATTTTTTTTTTTTTGTCATTATTCAATCACTTGGGACAAAAAAAATAAATATTCAATGGGCTCAACATGCCTCTCAGCAATTTCCTTGGGGTGTCTACTTTCCAAAATGGGGACATTTGGGGGGGTTTTGTACTGCCCTGCCATTTTAGCACCTCAAGAAATGACATAGGCAGTCATAAACTAAAAGCTGTGTAAATTCCAGAAAATGTACCCTAGTTTGTAGGCGCTATAACTTTTGCGTAAACCAATAAATATACGCTTATTGACATTTTTTTTACCAAAGACATGTGGCCGAATACATTTTGGCCTAAATGTATGACTAAAATTGAGTTTATTGGATTTTTTTTTAGAACAAAAAAGTAGAAAATATTGGCTTCATGTCCGGCGGATATCTCACCCTATATTATGTAGATAACTCAATGTGCTCATGTATGTACTGCTGATTTGGCCATGTTGGCTTATATTATTTTTCATGTACCAAGCATATATTTTTTCAGTAAAGTTGGTTTTCCAATAAAAAAAAAAAAAAAGTAGAAAATATCATTTTTCTTTAAAATTTTCGGTCTTTTTCCGTTTATAGCGCAAAAAATAAAAATGGCAGAGGTGATCAAATACCATCAAAAGAAAGCTCTATTTGTGGGAAGAAAAGGACGCAAATTTTCGTTTGGGTACAGCATTGCACGACCGCGCAATTAGCAGTTATAGCGACGCAGTGCCGAATTGTAACAAAGTCCTCTGGTCAGGAAGGGAGAAAATCCTTTCCGGGACTGAAGTGGTTATATGCGGAGACAGACACGTGTTGCCGGTGAAAGGGGCGGGGTAGGCATATTGTGACGGATGGAAGGGGCGGGGTTGAGTGTGCGGGACAGACACATGCATCTTGACTTGTACAGATGTATGAGTAGCAGGCTGGAGAGAGAACAGCACAGCACCGGGGAACACGGGGTAAGACACCGGATAACAGGGTGATAGTGAGGGGGGGGTCGGGTGGAATGGAGATGATATTGGGGGTCAGATCAGTATGGGGGAGGGGGTGATTGCAGCACATTGGCTTATACAGGTACTCCTCTCCTATACCTGCTGTCCTCCTCTCCAGTACTCCTCTCCTATACCTGCTGTCCTCCTCTCCAGTACTCCTCTCCTATACCTGCTGTCCTCCTCTCCAGTACTCCTCTCCTATACCTGCTGTCCTCCTCTCCAGTACTCCTCTCCTATACACACTGCTCGCTTTCTTACATATACTGGATATGATTACCCCCCTTTCTATAACTGTAGTATGATAGGAGAAGGGGGGGTACAGTTAGGGGAAGGAGGATGGGAGGTGTTGGGAGAAGATCTGACCTTCTAGGGTGGCAGCATTACCAGGTATGACCAGAGACCTCCGACACCGGCCTGATAGAACCGAGAGATCTGTCCACTACCGGTACACCGATATCCAACCCATTTATATGGGCGACATCCTGATATCTGCCCCCCCCATACACAGAAGATCATTCCGGTGCTCCTCTCATCACCCCGGAGGCTGCAATCAGAGAAACAAGAAAAAGAAAACTCGGATCATTTCGGAGGATTTCCAGCTTCTCCCTCCGCACCGATCCGGGTCACCTCCAGAGATCAGAGACCCTCCGACCTCTGTATCCGATCATCACCGGGGAGAGTCCGGGGTACAAATCCATCAGTCCGGCCAGAAAAGGAGGAAGACGAGCCGGTATCACACTACACTCCCCCGACCTCTGCCGGGATGAGCTCTCCGGTCCCGGTCCTCTGACATCGGATTCCCCTCCATACATTGGTCGCTGTGATGAGAGGGGCGGATACAATCAGGTGATGGACGCACAATCCTCACCTCCTCGGGGCTGTTCTCCTCTCTGCCGGGAGGTGGCGCTCTCCGCTATGTCCTGTGACGTCACCAGACGCTCTCCCTTCTCCTGTCAGATCTCTCCATGTATTTTATCCGGGAGATCTCCGTCCGTCTCCTCACCGTCTCCGGATTCCCTCCGCTACTCCGCCCGCTTCCCGGTATATTCCCGCAATACCGAGAGTCCGACACATCTCCGTGCGACCAGCTTCATCCGGGAATCGCCCGATGTACTCCTCCACCGACCAATCAGATCCGTCATGGCCCGCCCCTTCACTTATGTATCCTCCTCCCTTTACCCCGCCCCCTTGTCTCTTTTTATCGCACACTATGGGAGGGGCCTGAGCTATAATACTGAGTTCAGAGGGATCACATCTCCTATACTCCTCTCCACCCCATGTATGACCCCCCCTGTACTCCTCTCCACCCCATGTATGACCCCCTGTACTCCTCTCCATACCACCCCATGTATGACCCCCCCCCTGTACTCCTCTCCACCCCATGTATGACCCCCCCCCCGTACTCCTCTCCACCCCATGTGTGACCCCCCCTGTACTCCTCTCCACACCACCCCATGTATGACCCCCCCCCGTACTCCTCTCCACCCCATGTATGACCCCCCTGTACTCCTCTCCACCCCATGTATGACCCCCCTGTACTCCACACCACCCCATGTATGACCCCCCCCCTGTACTCCTCTCCACACCACCCCATGTATGACCCCCCCCCCCCCTGTACTCCTCTCCACCCCATGTATGACCCCCCCTGTACTCAGGACATACTAAAAGGAATGACAGAATGGAATGCCCATAGAGAATAATGGAAAAAAAATTCTATTTCTGACAGACTCTTTAGACATATCATCAATTTCTTTTTTTAAAACCTACTTTTAAATATCAGTGGCCATGTTTAATATTTTGATTAGGTGGGATTATTGTTGTTTTTTATGGCATAACAAAGGTGAATGACAGAATGGAATGCCTATAGAGTATAATGGGAAGTAAAATCTAAACTTGTTTGCAGGCAAATTTGAGAGACATAGCAATGTATCCTTTCCCACAGCTGTTCCTCAAGTAGAGTAGCAGATTGTAAAATTGAGATTATTTGGGATTACAGCTGTTTTCTATTGAATGACAAATAGAAAGGAATGCCCATATATAACAGGAAGTAAAATGTGACCTGGAGTCAGAACCATTGGTCATATCAGATCAATCTTTAGCAGACATTCTCTCTATTAGGGATGAGCTTCAAGTTGAACTCATGTTCGACTCGAACATCCGCTGTTTGCAAGTTGACCGAACCGCGAACAATTTGGGGTGTTCGCGGCAAATTCGAATGCTGCAGAACACCCTTTAAAAGTCTATGGGAGAAATCAAAAGTGCTAGTTTTAAAGGCTTATATGCATGGTATTGTCATAAAAAGTGTTTGGGGACCCGGGTCCTGCCCCAGGGGACATGTATCAATGCAACAAAAAGTTTTAAAAACGGCCGTTTTTTTCAGGAGCAGTGATTTTAATAATGCTTAAAGTGAAACAATAAAAGTGTAATATCCCTTTAAATTTCGTACCCGGGGGGTGTCTATAGTATGCCTGTAAAGGGGCGCATGTTTCCTGTGTAGAACAGTCTGACAGCAAAATGACATTTCAGGGTGGCACAGTGGTGTAGTGGGTAGCACTCTCACCTAGCAGTAAGAAGGGTCTGGTTTCCTCCTACACTCCAAAGACATGCTGGTAGGTTAATTGGCTTCTGTCTAAATTGTCCCCTAGTATGTATGAATGCAAGTTAGGGACCTTAGATTGTAAGCTCCTTGAGGGTAGGGACTGATATGAATGTACAATGTATATGTAAAGCGCTGCGTGAATTGACGGCGCTATATAAGTACCTGAAATAAATAAATAAAAAAGTAAAAAAAGTCATTTAAAACTACTCACGGCTATTAATGAATTGCCGGTCCAACAATACACATAGAAGTTCATTGATAAAAACGGCATGGGAATTCCCCACAGGGGAACCCCGAACCAATATTTAAAAAAAAAAAAAAAGACGTGGGGGGCCCCCCTAAATTCCATACCAGGCCCTTCAGGTCCGGTAGGGATATTAAGGGGAACCCCGGCCCAAATTTTTTAAAAAAGACGTGGGGGTTCCCCCTAAATTCCATACCCCAAAGCACCCTCCCAATGTTGAGGGCATGTGGCCTGGTACGTTTCAGGAGGGGGGGCGCTCTCTCGCCCCCCCTCTTTTCCTGTGGCCTGCCAGGTTGCGTGCTCGGATAAGGGTCTGGTATGGAATTTAGGGGGACCCCCCACGTCATTAAAAAAAAATGTATTTTTTTTGTTTCTGTTATAAAATTTTGATAGCGATTTTCCTTCATAAATTTTGGCACAAATTTATACTGCTGCATATCTTTGGTAAAAATAAACCTAATCAGTGTATATAATTAGGTCTGTGTGAAAGTTATGGAGTACACAAGCTATGGTACCAATCTCTAAATATTTATCACACCTAATGTACTGATGGCCTATCTCATTTCTTGAGAACCTAACAAGCCAAGACGGTACCAATACCCCCCCAAATGGCCCATTTTTGGAAAATAGACAGTCCAAGATATTTAGCAAAAGGCATGGCGAGTTTTTAGAAGTTGTAAATTTTTCCCAAAATTCTTTGTAAAATCAAGTTGTTTTTTTTTTTTTTTTTTTTTTTTTTTTTTGTTTTGTTTTTTTTTCTGTTTTTTTTCACAAAATTACATTGTTAGCAGGTTATTTATCAAACACAGCATATGCATACCACAAATCACACACCAAAATACTTTCTGCTACTCTTTCTGAGTATGATGATACCACATGTGTGAGACTTTTACACAGCGTGACCACATACAGAGGCCCAACATGCAGGGAGCACCTTTAGGCATTATAGGAGCATAAATTAATAATTTCCTGACTACCTCTTGCACTTTTAAAGGCCCTGAAGCACCAGGACAATGGAAATGCCCCAAAAATAACCCCAATTTTGAAAGAAAACACCCCAATGTATATTCTAGGAGGCATAATGTCTTTTGAACATGTCATTTTTTTTTTTTTTTGAAAATTTGGAAAGAACATGAAAACGCTTATTTATTTTTTTTTAACAAAGTTGTCCATTTATACAATATTTCTAACACATAGCATGTACATAACAAAAATAACACCACAGATTCTCCTACTCCTGAGTATGGCGATACCACATGTGGGAGACTTTTCCACAGCCTAGCCACATACAGAGGCCCAACATGCAGGGAACACTGTCAGGTGTTCTAGGGGCATACATTTCAAATCTAATTTGACTACCTATTACACTTTTGGGAGGCACTGTAGTGGCATGGATAAGAACTGATGTGGCATGGATGAGCATGAATGGGGATGGATGAGCCGTGGATGGGGATGACTGAGCATGGTTGAGCCATGAATGTGGATGCCTTAGCATGGATGGGATGACTGGGCATGAATGGGTATGGCTGGTTAGGGCTGTGTATGGCTGAGTATGGATGGGATGGCTTAGTAAGGCTGAGTATGGTTGGGTATGGATGGGGGTGGATGGGATGACTGAGCATGGATGGGTGGATGAATGCTGCAATGGGCACAGAGCAGCGCTGTGGGAACTACAGATCCAGCCCACAGCGCTGCTGCACTCGATCTCTCCCCTCTCCGTTCACACTGTGCCGATTGGTACAGAGAGGGGAGAGAGAAACCAGACATGATGCCGGTTTGTTTACAAGTGATTGCTCTGTCATTTGTCGGAGCAATCGCGTGGTAAACGGCTGCTGTCAGCCATAATCCGTGATGCGCCGGGTCCGGTCATGGATACTCCTGTGTGTGCGCCTGCGATTCTGGGAGGACATCATAGTAGGCCCTCCCTGAGTTATCGAGCCACGCTGTAGCCATCATTTGGCAATAGTGAGTTTGTTAAAGGGTTAAATCAAGGTGTGACACTTATGCAGTGTAGCCAAAATACTTCTTTTAAGATTGCATCCAATAGGGACCTCCTCAATTTTGCAAAAAACACACATCAAAAAAATTGAAGATGCAATCCAATCTTTGCAATATTCTCTTTAATTGAAATATTCAATTGCAGGAAATCTGAGATCAGCGACTGCACAGTTTCAACCATAACATGTTCTTCATCAAGCAGCACGTGTGCTTGATGAAGAACATTGTTATGTTCGAAACTGTGCATTCGCTTATCTCAGATTACCTGTAATGTATATGATTATTTGAAGTAAAGAGAATATTAGCAAAGATTGGGATTGCATCTGAATTTTTTATACATAAAAAAACTGTCTTAAAGGCAAAGCTTTAAATGAGGCTGTTGTCTCACATGGAATATATGTCCCTTTTTAAATAGCTATAACTTTCAGATTTTGCCTGCAAAAGAGTTGATATATATTATACTTTATGGGCATTTCCTTCTTTCATTCCTTAGAAAACAATTATAATCCAATTTGTCTTGATTTTAAATATTGCCACTGAATTGAGAGTATATCTGTATATCTGCTAAAGATTTATTTGATATGTTGAATGGTTGTGACTCCAGGTCACATCTTACTATCCATTATACTCTATGGGCATTCCTTTCTATCATTTATCTGTCATTCCATAGAAAACGACTGCTCTCAATTTTAGAATCTGCTACTCTACTTGAGGAACAGCTGTGGAAAGGTGAAGTTGCTATGTCTCTCAGATTTGCCTGCAAACAAGTTTATATTTTTCTTCCCATTATACTCTATGGGCATTCTGTTCTCTCATTCACCTTTGTCATTCCATAGAAAACAATAATAATCCAATTCATCTCAATTTTGAACATCACCACTAAACATAGAGAGTATGTCTACTAAAGATTGATCTGATAAGTCCAATGGTCACATCTCACTTCCCATTATACTCTATGGCAGTGGTTCTCAACTCCTGTCCTCAGGACCCACTAACAGGCCAGATTTTAAGTATTACCTTGGGGAGATGCAGACTAGAATATTTCAATCACTGAGCAGCAAATGATATCACCTGTGATGTATTTCAGCTATCCTGCAAACTGGCCTGTTAGTGGGCCCTGAGGACAGGAGTTGAGAACCACTGCTCTATGGGCATTCCTTTCTATTATTTATCTGTCATTCCTTAGAAAACAGCTGTAATCCCAAATAATCTCAATTTTACAATCTGCTACTCTACTTGAGGAACAGCTTGTGCGAAAGGATACATTGCTATGTCTCTCAGATTTGCCTGCAAATGAGTTTAGATTTTACTTCCCATTATACTCTATAGGCATTCCATTCTGTCATATGTTTGTCATTCCACAGAAAACAATAATGATCCCACTTAATGTGAAATTTGGACATCACCACTGAACATAGAGAGTAGGGATGAGCCGAACACCCCCCCCCCCCGGTTCGGTTCGCACCAGAACCTGCGAACGGACCGAAAATTTGCACGAACGTTAGAACCCCATTGACGTCTATGGGACTCGAACGTTCGAAATCAAAAGTGCTCATTTTAAATTGCATGGTATTGTCCTAAAAAGGGTTTGGGGACCCGGGTCCTACCCCAGGGGACATGTATCAATGCAAAAAAAAACTTTTAAAAACGGACGTTTTTTCGGGAGCAGTGATTTTAATGATGCTTAAAGTAAAAAAAAAGTGAAATATTCCTTTAAATATCGTACCTGGGGGGTGTCTATAGTATGCCTGTAAAGTGGCGCATGTTTCCCGTGTTTAGAACAGTCCCTGCACCAAATGTCATTTTTAAAGGAAAAAAAGTCATTTAAAACTGCTTGCGGCTTTAATGTAATGTTGGGTCCTGGCAATATGGATGAAAATCAGTGAGACAAACGGCATGGGTACCCCCCTGTCCATTACTGGGCCCTTTGGGTCTTGTATGGATATTAAGGGGAACCCCGCACCCAGATTAAAATAAGGAAAGGTGTGGGGCCCCCAGGCCCTATATACTCTGAACAGCAGTATACAGGCGGTGCAAACAAGACCGGGACTGTAGGTTTGTTGATAAGTAGAATCTGTTTGTAATTTTGAACGGGTACATTTTTAACGTGTTTAGCTCCAGCCAAGAAATCTTTTTTTAAGCTTTTTGGAAAACATAGGGAAGGGTTATCACCCCTGTGACATTTGTTTTGCTGTCTGTCCTCCTCTTCAGAAGATTTCACCTCACTTTTGTCCCAATGACAAATGTTTTTTGAAAATGTGGGGTTTTTTGTGGAACAAGGATTGGAAAGCATCAGTGGAAAGGAGAAATGTTTTTCCCATATTAACTCTTACAGCAGAGAATTTCCCTTCCTAGGGGTAGATTTCATCTTACTTCCTGTTGTCTCCTTCCGTTTGCAAGTAGGAGTCGTTTGTAAGTTAGATGTTTGAAAGTAGGGTCCTGCCCTATATACTCAGCAGAAATTTGGGCCTTAGGTGTTGCTGTGGCCACAACACTGTAAGCCCTCACAGGACCCTGCTATGAAATATTAGATCAAGAATTGTAATTACATGCCCCTGTTGAACAGGGGCTGAAAAATTAGGCACTGGTGCTGGTGCCACAACACTGCAACCCCTCACAGATACTCTAGTTGGAACGCAGGAACGAGCCCTGCTGCAAAGTATTGCATCAAAAATTGTAATTACATGCCCCTGTTAAACAGGGGCTGAAAAATTGTGCCTTAGGCACTGGTGGTGGCGCCCAGAACAAAAAATGTTCTTACAAGCTATCAGCGTGATCATTGAGGAGGAAGAGGATAATTACTCAGGGATAGTCACTCAGCATCAGCATAGGCAGTCTTTGAAGGGATCTGAGATTTCAAAAAAAATGTATTCGGTTACATCAGCATCAGGTGCTTGGTAGCTGGTGGTGATCCAAGACTGATTCATTTTTATGAAGGTCAGTCGATCGACCGAGTCGGTGGACAGACGCACCCTGTGATCGGTTACAAAGCCTCCAGCAGCACTGAATGTGCGTTCCGAAAGAACGCTGGATGCAGGACAGGCCAGTAGCTCAATTGCATACTGTGCAAGCTCTGGCCAGTGATCCATCCTCAAGACCCAGTAACCCAGAGGATTTTCGGTGGGAAAGGTGTCCAAGTCAGATCTTGCCCCTAGGTATTCCTGCACCATGTAAAACAGACGCTGGCAATGGTTGCTGGAACCGATCATACCTTGGGGCTGCGGACCAAAAAATTGTCTGAACGTATCGGTCAGACGGCCACCTTCTCCACCGCTCCTTCTTTGACTGACCGAAGCCTCAGCAACACGTCCAGAAACAGGAGTTTGTAACCTCCCAGTCTCTGGGAACGCGTTGCACAGACCTTTCTGCAAGGCCTCCCGAAGATGTTTAATCCTCCGCTCCCTCTGCGATGGCAAGAAAAGGTCCGCAACCTTACCCTTGTAACGTGGATCAAGGAGGGTTGCCAGCCAGTATTGGTCCTTCTCCTTGATACCACGAATACGAGGATTCTTACGCAGGCTTTGCAGGATCAGGGAGGCCATGCAACGTAGGTTTTGCTGAGGCATTCGGTCCGGAGTCCTCTGGGTCACTAAGGACGACATGGTCCGCAGCCACCTCCTCCCAGCCACGTACAAGTCCATGTGTTTCTTGGGACTGATCCCTTAAAGACTGCTGCTGATGCTGAGTGCCAGGCTCCACCTCCATACTGACACAATCTTCCTCCTCCTCCTCTTCCTGTGTGATCGGCGGGCACGCAGGAACACTGTCTGGATAAAGGGGGGCCTTGAGAGCTAAGAAAGTCCTCCTCTTCCTGCCTCTGTTCTGCCTCAAGTGCCCTGTCCATTATTCCACGCAGTGTGTGCTCCAATAGGTGGACAAGGGGGACAGTGTCACTGATGCATGCACTGTCACTGCTCACTCGTGGCCTCCTCAAATGGTGACAGGACAGTGCATGCATCCCTGATCATGGCCCACTGGCGCGGGGGAAAAAAAAACAAGCTCTCCTGACCCTGTCCTGGTGCCATAGTCGCACAGGTACTCATTGATGGCCCTCTGCTGCATGTGCAGCTGCTGCAGCATGGCCAACGTTGAGTTCCACCTGGTGGGCATGTCACAGATTAGGCGGGTCTTGGGCAGGTTAAACTCCTTTTGGAGGTCCGCCAGCCGAGCCAGATTGCTGTCCTTCTTGGGCACCCCCTCTGCCGTGCTCATGTTACTGCCTTCATCTAGCTCAGTATCATCATCAGAGCCTTCCAAACGCTGGGCATCCTCCTGGAGCATGTACCCAACACTGTGGTCAAACAGTTCGAGGGACTCCGCAAGAGGACATGGTGGGGCTAGGGAAGGAGTCACTGATGACATTGAGCCGAGGGAAGAGGCCGCTGCTTTGCCAAAGTACCCTGAGCCTGGGTGAGAGAGGATGAGGAGGATGAGGACAGCTTGGTCATCCACTCGACCAAGTCTTCCACATGTTGTGGCTCAACACGGCCAGCTGCCGAAAAAAAGCCAAGCATGTCCCACGGCTATGTGCTGATGAGGATGCACCGTCTCCACGACCAGCACTAGACACAGAGCCTGCTTGCCCTCTCTTATTGGCTTGTGACTGTCTGCCTCTCCTTCTTGGCCTTCCAGACATACTAATGGCCTGTAGCTGCACTAAGCTGGGATATATATATATATGTGTATACACTGTAAGTGCAGCTAACTCACTGATTGTCCTGCCTAATCTATCTAACTCAAATGAAATGACAGGAAAGGGGGAAATACTCCACTAAAAATTGTAGCAACAAAAAGTAATTATCCTTAGATGAAGGAGGAGGAGAGGATAAAGAAACATGAAGAAGTGAGTGAAAGTCTGAAATGATTCAGTGACAGAGAACTGACGGCTCGGGGGAGATGATCATTTCTGTCAGTCTGTTCTAAACCAAAAATCCTCACATTTCCCAGAAACGCCAAAAGTGTCAGAAGAACAGATGATCGTGAGGTACACAGGGCACCTGCGCAATGAATGCTACATTCTTTTACACGCTCCCGATGCTTGAGGGGCTGGAATTGTCGGCACACCACTCCTTGCAAGTGTATGAGCATCGGAGTGTGTGACTATTAAGTGCGCATGCGCCGTGTTCACGGTCAGCTGTCGATGTAAGGAGATTTCTCTCTTCAGCGCCTACACTTTACAAGGAGCACAGTATACGAGGGACTATTTTAAGACACGCCCCCCTTGTGATCGCATATAAAAGTGAGGAGGACGGAGAGGATCGGAGTAATGGGAGTCATAGAGAAGGTCCTGTGATTGGAGGAGGCGGAATACACAACACCGGGGAATACGAGGTGAGATACCGGAGGATGTGTGATAGGGAGGATGTGTGGGGGAGGGAGACTGATAATAGGGGGGTCCGGTGATATATAGGGGGTGTCATTGTAGTGGGGGGTAAAAATGGGTTCAGGTGGAATGGAGAAGAGTTCATTGTGGGGGGTTATTATTATTATTAAGGGGAGGTGGATCTCTAGATTTGGGGGGGGGTGATATTGGGGATCATCCCAGTATGGGGGGGGGGGTGATTGCTCTCCTCTATGTAATACCCCATTGATGATCTTGCACTCCTCTCCTGTTCTCATCACCTTCCTTCATAGTGATCACTGTCTGTATCTAGAAATTCTGCACTCCTCTCCTACATATACTACCCGCTGCTTATACCCTCCTCCAGTTCTCTCCCATACACCCTCCAAATTTATAATACCCTCCAGTACTCCTCTCCTGCACACACTCCCTCCCTGCTGTCCTCCTCTCCTACATACACTGCACCCTGTCCACCCCTCCAGTACTCCTCTCCTACATACACTGCACCCTGTCCACCCCTCCAGTACTCCTCTCCTACATACACTGCACCCTGTCCACCCCTCCAGTACTCCTCTCCTACATACACTGCACCCTGTCCACCCCTCCAGTACTCCTCTCCTCCATACACTGCACCCTGTCCACCCCTCCAGTACTCCTCCCCTCCAGTACTCCTGTCCTCCCCTCCAGTACTCCTGTCCTCCCCTCCAGTACTCCTCTCCTCCATACACTGGGTATGAGCAGCCCGCCTTTCTATACATGTAGTATGATGGGGGGGGGGGGGTACAGGTCTGCTTGCAGAGCAGACATTACCAGGTATGACCAGAGACCTCCGACACCAGCCTGAGAGAACCGAGAGATCTGTCCACTACCGGTACACTGATATCCAAATCTGCCCCCCCCCCATACACTGGAGAAGATCATTCCGGTGCTCCTCTCATCACCCCGGAGGCTGCAATCAGAAAAACAAGAAAGAAAACTCGGATCATTTCGGAGGATTTCCAGCTTCTCCCTCCGCACCGATCCGGGTCACCTCCAGAGATCAGAGACCCTCCGACCTCTGTATCCGATCATCACCGGGGAGAGTCCGGGGTACAAATCCATCAGTCCGGCCAGAAAAGGAGGAAGACGAGCCGGTATCACACTACACTCCCCCGACCTCTGCCGGTCTGATGTCCCGGGATGAGCTCTCCGGGGTCCCGGTCCTCTGACATCGGATTCCAGGAATGAAATGTCCTGAGTGCAGCGCCTGTCATCTCATACATTGTATCCAATCCACTCCTCCCCCTCCATACATTGTATCCAATCCGCTCCTCCCCCTCCATACATTGGATCCAATCTCCTCCTCCCCCCTCCACACATTCAATCCAATCCGCTCCTCCCCCTCCACACATTGGATCCAATCCGCTCCTCCCCCTCCACACATTGGATCCAATCCGCTCCTCCCCCTCCATACATTGTATCCAATCCGCTCCTCCCCCTCCATACATTGGATCCCATCCGCTCCTCCCCCTTCCTTACATTGGATCCCATCCGCTCCTCCCCCCTCCATACATTGTATCCAATCCGCTCCCCCCCCCCCTCCATACATTGGATCCAATCCGCTCCTCCCCCTCCATACATTGGATCCAATCCGCTCCTCCCCCTCCATACATTGGATCCAATCCGCTCCTCCCACCTCCATACATTGGATCCAATCTCCTCCTCCCCCCTCCACACATTCAATCCAATCCGCTCCTCCCCCTCCACACATTGGATCCAATCCGCTCCTCCCCCTCCACACATTGGATCCAATCCGCTCCTCCCCCTCCATACATTGGATCCAATCCGCTCCTCCCCCTCCACACATTGGATCCAATCTGCTCCTCCCCCTCCATACATTGGATCCAATCTGCTCCTCCCCCTCCATACATTGGATCCAATCCGCTCCTCCCACCTCCATACATTGGATCCAATCCGCTCCTCCCCCCTCCATACATTGGATCCAATCCGCTCCTCCCCCCTCCATACATTGGATCCAATCCGCTCCTCCCACCTCCATACATTGGATCCAATCCGCTCCTCCCACCTCCATACATTGGATCCAATCCGCTTCTCCCCCCTCCATACATTGGATCCAATCCGCTTCTCCCCCCTCCATACATTGGATCCAATCCGCTTCTCCCCCCTCCATACATTGGATCCAAACCGCTTCTCCCCCCCCCCATACATTGGATCCAAACACTACAATCTCCCCCGATACATTGTATCCGCCCCTCTGATCACACCGACCAGGTGATGGGCACACAATCCTCACCTCCTCGGTGCTGTTCTCCTCTCTGCCGGGAGGTGGCGCTCTCCGCTATGTCCTGTGACGTCCCTTCTCCTGTCAGATCTCTCCATGTACTTTATCCGGGAGATCTCCGTCCGTCTCCTCACCGTCTCCGGATTCCCTCCACTACTCCGCCCGCTTCCCGGGATATTCCCCACAATACCGAGAGTCCGACACATCTCCGTGCCACCAGCTTCATCCAGGAATCACCCGATATACTCCTCACTCTATACTCCTCCCTCCACCGACCATTCAGATCCTGTTCTGCCGAGAAAGTTCCGCTCGGCAGGTAAGGACCCCCCCTCTACTGCGCAGGCGCTGCGCCTGCGCAGTAGGATCCGACGGAAATAGCCGAAGATAAATAGGGGAAAATCAGCTGTACACGGCGCCTGTAAGAGGGCCCCTCGCGGGCTCGCTTCGCTCGCCACGCTTCGGGCACGGCCTCGCTGCACTCGGCTCTTTTAGATTCCCCCTCTAGGTCCACTTGGATGGTGGGGAAGGAACCTGGACCCAGGGCGCAGGCGCCGTGTACAGCTGATTGTAGATTTTGTCGTTCGGCTATCTCCGGCAGCTGCTAGTAGTTTGTACTGCGCAGGCGCTGCGCCTGCGCAGTACAGGGGGGGAACTTATCCGCTGAGGGAACTTTCTCGGCAAGACACCGTTATAACCCGCCCCTCTACTTATCTATCCTCCTACCTTTACCCCGCCCCTTGTCTCCTTTTATAGGACAAAGTGGGAGGATCCTGGAGTATACTAGTATATGTGCTGAGTGCAGGGGGATTCACATCATCTGTACTCCTCTCCATTACACTCCTTGCCTGACCCTGTACTCCTCTCCATTACACTCCTTGCCTGACCCTGTACTCCTCTCCATTACACTCCTTGCCTGACCCTGTACTCCTCTCCATTACACTCCTTGCCTGACCCTGTACTCCTCTCCATTACACTCCTTGCCTGACCCTGTACTCCTCTCCTTTACACTCCTTGCCTGACCCTGTACTCCTCTCCATTACACTTCTTGCCTGACCCTGTACTCCTCTCCCCTCCATGTCTGACCCCTGTACTCCTCTCCATTACACTCCTTGCCTGACCCTGTACTCCTCTCCCCTCCATGTCTAACCCCCTGTACTCCTCTCCAACCATCCCATCCCATGTCTGACCCCTGTACACCTCTCCCTACCCCCCCCCCCCGCTTAACCCCCTGTACTCCTCTCCATATCGCCCCATGTCTGACTCCCTGTACTCCTCTTCCCTCCATTCCACCCCCATGTCTGACTCTCTGTACTATTCTCCATACCGCCCCATGCCTGACCCCCTATACTCCTCTCCATACCTCCCCTGTACTCCTCTCCATACCGCCCCATGTCTGACCCACTGTTCTCCTCTCCATACCTCCCCCTATACTCCTCTCTATACCGCCCCATGTCTGACCCCCTGTACTTCTCTCCATACCTCCCCCTATACTCCCCTCCATACCGCCCCATGTCTGACCCACTGTACTCCTCTCCATTCCACCCCCATGTCTGACCCACTGTACTCCTCTCCATTCCACCCCCATGTCTGACCCACTGCACTCCACTCCATACCTCCCCCTGCACTCCTCTCCATACTGCCCCATGTCTGACCCACTGTACTCCTCTCCATTCCACACCCATGTCTGACCCACTGTACTCCTCTCCATTCCACCCCCATGTCTGACCCACTGTACTCCTCTCCATACCTTCCCCTGCACTCCTCTCCACACCTGGCCCCCTGTACTCCTATACTTACTGCCCCATGTCTGACCCCCTTTGAGTACCAATATCGTATTGTGGTGTGTGTGTGTGTGTGTGTATTGATTAGCACAATAGGTTTGTTTTTATTCTTTATTATAAACATGACTATCTGACCCCATCTCAGCCCCACTACTCCCCCCAACTTGCACCCCCCCCGACCACTTCATACATCCAGCTGACTGACATAATTCAGACCCTTGTCTGCCCAACATCACTCCCTGGTCACCCCACAGACTACCAATAAATGAATCCTTCTCCATTCTGCCCCTGTCATACCCTCCGCACTCCTCTCCTCTACATACTGGAGGGATTACACCGGACTGGATTAGGGCTGTACTGAGGACACAGAAGGACTGTAGAGGGAGGACACTGCGAAAGAGGACCGACATAGAGGGGAGATGAGACTGGAGGAGGAGGACATAGAATGATGGAGGAGGACATAGAATGATGATGGAGGAGGAGGAGGACATAGAATGATGATGGAGGAGGAGGAGGACATGGGATGGAGGAGGAAGAGAAGATGGGATGGGGAAGATGGGACTGCAGAAGGAGGAGGATGTGGGATGGAGGAGATGGGAATGGAGAAGGAAGAGGACATCGGGATGGAGAAGATGAGACTGGAGATGGGACTGGAGAAGAAGAATGTGGGATGGAGGAAATGGGACTGGAGAAGGAAGAGGACTTGGGATGGGGGAGATGGGACTGGAGGAGGAGCACATGGGGGGAGGAGGACTTGGGATGGAGGAGGAAAAGTACATGGGATGGCACTGATATTACTGCAGAAGGAGGAGGGTGTGGGATGGAGGAGATGGGACTGGAGGCGCAGGAGGACATAGGATGGAGGATATGGGAGTGTAGGAAGAGGATATGGGACAGAGGATATATTGGGTTGTAAGAGTATTAAAATAAAAGTTGGTGCACTGAAGGACTTGGTGGGACAGCCGGTGGGGGGCCTTGAGGAATGTTTGTGGTCAGGCCTGGGGATGGTGCTTATATAGTTAAAAAAACATTTATTTGCATACAAACCGATGACTGGGTACTCACATTTTTCTGGTGCTACCAGCGCACCAGTCCGTAAACAGAAAATATAAAATCCGTGTTTGGGAATCACCTCTCCAATTCGCACAAGCCCCGCCAGCACTTCTCATGGAAATAACTAGCTCCGCGCTAGTTCCTAGTTCCACGATCGTCCGTGACCCTCCTCAACGCGTGTCGATACAGCGTCTTTTATCTTCCTCAGGGGGATTTCTATAGGAAGAGCGGGCTATCAATCTATTTATACAGATGGGCACCATTTTCTTGTAGTCTACAAGAATATGGCGCCCATCTGTATTGATAGCCCGCCCCCCAAAATATTCAGCACCAGCCACCACTGCTGGAGACCATACAGCAAAGAACTAATGCAGAGTTCAGGTTTAACCACTTCCGGACCGCCCACCGTCAATATAAGTCGCTACTGTGACGTTAAATACTGGTATTTTTTTAAAACGACAGGTGGACTGCTTTAACATAAAAGTGGTCTCGGAGGCGGATTCGCTGCAAGATCATTTTTATTGGCGGTGGGAGAGGTTCCCCCTCCCGCCATTTCCCGGTAGCTTCCGCCGCTTACCAGAGCCGTTGGTAGCGGCGGAAAAGTTTCGCTTTTTTTTTTTTTATTTTTTTTTTTTACCACTTCCGGACCGCCACATGCCAATATACGTTGGCTGTTTGACCTGGTATATCTTTGTTATGGCAGCAGCTAGCTACCATAACCCCAGTATCCTCTTCTTCAGCCGGCGGTCTGGTTTCCGATAATGGTGGTCTCTGCGGCGGATTAGCCGCAAGATCACTTTTATTGGCGGGGGGAGAGGGCCCCCCTCCTGCCGCTCTCCTGTGCCCTCTGCCACTTACCGGAGCCGTCAGCAGTAGCGAAGGCGATCAGGTCCTTCTGGTGGCTGGGTATGGAGAGGAGTGAGTGGAAGATGGGGCCCACCCATCTCCATACCATTGCAGGATTGCATTTTAGTGTAAATATGAGATCTGGGGTCAAAAAGATCTCATATTTAAGAGGACCTGTCATGCTTTTTTTCTATTATAAGGGATATTTACATTCCTTGTAATAGTAAAAAAGTAACACTTTTTTTTTGAACAGTGTTAAAAATAAAAGGTAAAATAAATAAGAAATTGAATAATTTTTAAACACGCCACGTGCAGAAGCAAACGCATACGTGAGCAGCGCCCACATCTGAAAAAAGTATTCAAACGACACATGTGAGGTGTCGCCGTGATCGTTAGAGCAAGAGCAATAATTCTAGCCCTAGACCTCCTCTGGAACTCAAAACATGAAACCTGTACAATTTTATTAAACGTCGCCTTTGGGGATTTTTAAGGGTAAAAGTTTGTCGCCATTCCACTAGCGGGCGCAATTTTGAAGCGTGACATGTTTGGTATCAATTTACTCGGCGTAACATTATCTTTCACAACATAAAAAAAATTGGGCTAACTTTACTGCTGTCTTAGTCTTTTAATTCAAAAAAGTGTATTTTTTTCCCAAAAAATTTGCGTTTGTAACACCGCTGCGCAAATACGAGTGCGCAGGTGTGTAGGCTCATTATAAGCAAGGCATAGCTCAGACAGCCAGTTCAGGTTTTAAGCTCCTAAACAGACAATTAATGGGTATATTCTGTAATTTTCCTGATTACAGATCCGGTCCTTTTTCCTGATAGATGACAATAGGACGCTGATTATCCCCAGTGTGCAGAGAGACGACACCGAGAGGAGATTCCGGGTCAGGATCACAAACCCGGTCAGTGAGGAGATCCGGGAATACCGGCTGGAAATGGAAGGTAAGAGGAGCAAAGACAACCTTTCGAATAATAAAAAATAAAAATTATTTTGATTAATATAAATAAAGTACATGGGTGCAGGAGGGAGTTAAACGCTGTACAGGCTTATTATAAATAAAACAATATCTGATAGTGAAGTAGCCTCCGCTCCTCCAGAATGACAACCACCATACAGTGTGCAGGAATGTAAAGATTTCTAGTAACAGAAGCCATAGAAGGTCACTCTGGAAACAAGGCTTGTGAAAGAAGGTGATCCTTTGAAATGTGTTGGTGCCACCTAGTGGCCATTCCTTAATCACACACAGCTGCCTCTATCCACACACACTAATGCCGCGTACACACGGTCGGACTTTTCAGCTACAAAAGTCCGACAGCCTGTCCGACAGACTTCCGGCGGACTTTCGGCGGACTTGCGGCGGACTTGCGGCAGACTTTCTAATGAACGGACTTGCCTACACACGACCACACAAAAGTCCGACGGATTCGTACGTGATGACGTACACCGGACTAAAATAAGGAAGTTCATAGCCAGTAGCCAATAGCTGCCCTAGCATGGGTTTTTGTCCGTCGGACTAGCACACAGACGAGCGGATTTCGGGGTCCGTCGTAGTTACGACGTAAAGATTTGAAGCATGTTTCAAATCTAAAGTCCGTCGGATTTGAGGCTGAAAAAGTCTGCTGAAAGTCCGGAGAAGCCCACACACGATCGGATTACCAGCCAGCTTTAGTCCGTCAGCGTCCGTTGGACTTTTGTAGACGAAAAGTCCGACCGTGTGTACGCGGCATTAGAGGTTTCCTGAGTGAGATGATTCAGCGCAGCTCATACCAGAGTTTATTCTTCAGCAGCAAAGTCACTTGAAGATAAGATGAGATTTATTGTCCTTGTAGAAAACAAATTCACAATGAAATTATATGTCTACTCCACACATTATTCATACATCACAATTATCAACCATGCATTTACCACACAGGATTTAATTATACCAAAAAAAAAATATATACCGTATGTATGTGTGTCCCTGTATTATAAAAGTAAAAAAGGGTCCTCATAGTAAAAACTAAACAAGACAATAAAATTAGACTATGTGACCTCTTTCGTTTCATTAATGTATTGACAGCCTTAATAGCCCTGGGAAGAAGCTCTCTTCAAAGAGATTGTAAAGGTTTAATTTTTTTTTTTTTTTTTAACCACTTGCCGACCGGGCCATAGCCGAAAGATGGCTACAGTGCGATCGGCTTATTCTGGGTGGGCGTCCATGGACGTCCTCCCAGAATCTTGCTCCTGTGCACCCCCTGGGGCGCACACCCGGGAACATCCGTCACCACCGGGTCCGGGAGACCCGGCACATCACGGATCACAGCCGCTATCAGCCGTTTACCATGTGATCGTTCCGTCAAATGACAGATCGATCACTTGTAAACAAACTGGCGTCATGTCATGATGCCGGTTCCTCCCTCCCCTCTCTGTACGGATCTGTACAGTCCGAGGGGAGAGGGGGAGAGATCGTTTGCAGCAGCGATGTGGGCTGGATCTGTAGTGCCCATACTCTGCCCACACTCTGCCCATACTCTGCCCATACTCTGCCATAAATTTTAACAGAAACTAAGAATTATATATATATTTTACAGAATTTTTAGTCTTTTTTTGATTTATAGATCAAAAAATAAAAAACCCAGCGATGATTAAATACCACCAAAAGAAAGCTCTATTTGAAAAAAAGGACAAACATTTCATATGGGTACAGTGTTGCATGACTGAGTAATTGTCATTCAAAGTGTGAGAGCATGGAAAGCTGAAAATTGGTCTGGTTAGGAAGGGGGTTTAAGTGCCCAGTGGTCAGGTGGTTAAATAACAAACATGTTGTACTTACCTCCGCTGTGCAGCTCATTTTGCACAGAGTGGCCCCGAACTTCCTCTTCTGGGGTCCCTCGGCGGCTGTCTCAACTCCTCTCCACATCAGATAACCCCCTCTGGGAAGCGATTTTCCCAAGGGAGCTACCTTGCGGGCGCGCTCCCTAGTTCAGCATTTGCGTCCATAGACACGAATGCCGGACTCAGCCCTGCCCCCGGTGCCCGCGTCATTAGATTTGATTGACAGCAGTGGGAGCCAATGGCTGCGCTGCTATCAATCTATACAATGAAGAGGCGAGAAGACTGGGCAGAGATCTAGCATGTTCTCGACGTGGGACTTTCCAGGGCTCAGGTAAGTAGGCGGGGGGGGGGGGGGCTGGGGGGCCGGCAACTATCGGATGTTTTTTTTACCTTAATGCATAGGATGCATTAAGGTGAAAAAACAGGAAGGTTTACAACCCCTTTACATCAATTTATTTGTTTTAATCACCCTAAAATGTCTCCCAGACACCTGTGAAGAAGATCTTTGGTCTGGAAAAATAAAAGTCAGCAGCTACAAACACTATAACTGCTGGCTTCGAATAAACATGCACTAACCTCACCCAGGCTGGTTCTTCATCAGTCTTCAGGTCCTCAGTACCGCCATCTTGATTTCCTGCGACTTCAGAGTCAGCCCCCCCCCCATCCACACGTCTGGCCCCCTGATCTGGCGACCAACCGGGGATGGCTGGCTGTGGGTGCATCTTATACCACCAGCCACCACTGATAAACAGGAACTTCCCTTTTCAGGTGAAGTTACAATTTAAGATATCCTATTTTATGAATCTGCTACAAAGTCTCTTACCTGGACATCCTGCCAGTAACAGCACTTCCTGTTGGAGGCTGACAACATTTTACAGTATCTCACAAAAGTGAGTACATCCCTCACATTTTTGTAAATATTTCCTTCTATCTTTTCATGTGACAACACTGAAGAAATGACACTTTGCTACAATGTAAAGTAGTGAGTGTACAGCTTGTATAACAGTGTAAATTTGCTGTCCCCTCAAAATAACTCAACACACAGCCATTAATGTCTAAACCGCTGGCAACAAAAGTGAGTACACCCCTAAGTGAAAATGTCCAAATTGGGCCCAAAGTGTCAATATTTTGTGTGGCCACCATTATTTTACAGCACTGCCTTAACCCTCTTGGGCATGGAGGTCACCAGAGCTTCACAGGTTGCCACTGGAGTCCTCTTCCACTCCTCATTGATGACATCACGGAGCTGGTGGATATTAGAGACCTCGCGCTCCTCCATCTTCCGTTTGAGGATGTCCCACAGATGATCAATAGGGTTTAGGTCTGGAGACATGCTTGGCCAGTCCATCACCTTTACCCTCAGCTTCTTTAGCAAGGCAGTGGTCATCTTGGAGGTGTGTTTGGGTTATCCTGTTGGAATACTGCCCTGCGGCCCAGTCTCTGAAGGGAGGGGATCATGCTCTGCTTCAGTATGTCACAGTACATGTTGGCATTCATGGTTCCCTCAATGATCTGTAGCTCCCCAGTGCCAGCAGCACTCATGCAGCCCCAGACTATGACACTCCCACCACCATGCTTGACTGTAGACAAGACACACTTGTCTTTGTCCTCCTCACCTGGTTGCCACCATACAGGCTTCACACCATCTGAACCAAATAAGTTTATCTTGGTCTGATCAGACCACAGGACATGGTTCCAGTAATACATGTCCTTAGTCTGCTTGTCTTCAGCAAACTGTTTGCGAACTTTCTTGTGCATCATCTTTAGAAGAGGCTTCTTTCTGGGATGACAGCCATGCAGACCAATTTGATGCTGGTGCCGCGTATGGTCTGAGCACTGACAGGCTGACCCCCCCACCCCTTCAACCTCTGCAGCAATGCTAACAGCACTCATACGTCTATTTCTCAAAGACAACCTCTGGATATGACGCTGAGCACGTGAACTCAACTTCTTTGGTGGACCATGGCGAGGCCTGTTCTGAGTGGAACCTGTCCTGTTAAATCGCTGTATGGTCTTGGCCACCGTGCTGCAGTTCAGTTTCAGGGTAGAGGCAATCTTCTTATAGCCTAGGCCATCTTTATATAGAGCAACAATTCTTTTTTTTCAGATCCTCAGAGAGTTCTTTGCCATGAGGTGCCATGTTGAACTTCCAGTGACCAGTATGAGAGAGTGAGAGCGATAACACCAAATTTAAATCACCTGCTCCCCATTCACACCGGAGACCTTGTAACACTAACGAGTCACATGACATCAGGGAGGGAAAATGGCTAATTGGGCCCAATTTGGACATTTTCACTAAGGGGTGTACTCACTTTTGTTGCCAGCGGTTTAGATATTAATGGCTGTGTGTTGAGTTATTTTGAGGGGACAGCAAATTTACACTGTTATACAAGCTGTACACTCACTACTTTACATTGTAGCAAAGTGTCATTTCTTCAGTGTTGTCACATGAAAAGATAGAAGAAAAGATTTACAAAAATGTGAGGGGTGTACTCACTTTTGTGAGATACTGTAACTGCTGCTTTGCAATTACCAGCAGCATTGCCAGCCTGCCTCTTTCATTTGGGCATCATGCTGCCTGTCTGATAGACATGGCAAGGGCAGCAATGAAATTCAAAGATGAACAAAAAAGTGAATTCTGTATTCTATAAATTTAATTATTGATGACCCTTTGCTTAAGCGAGCCAAATGATATCCAGTGAGGCCCCTTACACACGTCCGTCCAGCTACAGTGCGTCCCTACTGACACTTTAGTGTGCCCAGGAGGGACGGGTGCAACATCCAGCTCCAATGCAGGCAGCCTGTCAAGTTCTATGGCAGGTTGCAGCTAGATGAGGCTGAGTGTTTTACCGAGTAGTACTGGCATTTAGTGTCCTGTCCCTTTTTTAAGGACAAAGTTCCAGAATGTGGAAAGCCTGTATTCCAGAACCCTGTCCCAAAATAGATGGAAACATCAGTACCGCTCTGTACAGAATCCAGCTGCAGCCTACCATACACTTTATCAGGCTGCCTTCAGCAGGTCTGGATGTTGCTCCTCTCCTTCCCATGCATTGCACACTAATGCTGGGTGGCCCCATGTGCGAGGGGCCCTATAGTTACATGTATTGGTAGCTGACAGTGTAGAAAATATCTTGTGCTGTGCTGGACTCCCATATGTACATGCAGTATTATTATATAACCGGACTGGTCATGGCCAAAGCTGAACCTAAAGGACTAAGGTTGTGCACAATATTCCTACATGGGGCAGGTCCATACATTGGGGTAATAACCTGAACTGTATAGATTGAACATGGGGGATCTTATATTCTTGTGTGACACAGAATGGTAACATTGTTTTTCTCTATTCTCCTCTGCTTCAGGGATATTACAGGTCAGTTATAAATCTTGTATATAATTACACGGTTCTATTTCTATACATTGCATTATCACAATCTGAATAATATCTCACAAAATGGTTAATGTGATCTTATTCTCTGACAGATTCTCATTCAAATTTCCAAACATTACCAGGACCTCCCATTGCTGCTGGAATGACTATCTGTGTTCCGGTGAGTAATATTTTATATAATAGTTCCCTAGAAGGTATCACTAGACGGCTATTATCTATAAATTTTTTATTTATTTATTTTTTGGCAAAGAGGGAAGGTTGGGGATATCCAACAGGTTTTCTTTGTTTTCATTTTGGAGGTTAAAGTAGAGAATTCATATTGCCCTTCAAACCTGAGGAAGGGGGTGCCCAGAGCACCTATGCTGGGCACTGCCACCTATAATGTTTACTTGCTGTCACAGTAAGGTTGTGTTGTATCCTCTGAGCAGCTCTCACTGTGCTGTAAAGGGCAGGCAGGGGGCAGTGGCACAAGATGATGAAAACCCCACCGCTGCTGTAGATGGGGGGGGGGGGGGGTTGAGGTGGACAGGGAGGTGAATATTTTGTGGGCACAGACTGTAGTATATGTTGCTGTGTACACAGTAGGCTCAAGCTTTAAGCCCCTCCCACTATTAATGCAATTGTTCAGTGCACTTCCAAAAAGTTCCCTATATTGATGGCTATTTAGTGACAGGTTCTCTTTAATGAGACCACAGTCTTTCCTTGTCCTCTGTAATGACGGGAAAATTAATAACTTTACACAAAGTTCACTATATGGACCACTTATGTATTTATACATTGTGATCATATTCTCCTTTATGTATTTATTCATTGTGATCATATCCCCCCCCTTAAGTATTCATACATTGTGATCATATCCCCCCTTAGGTATTTATACATGGTGATCATAACGGTTTGGACATTAATGGCTGTGTGTTGAGTTATTTTGAGGGGACAGCAAATTTACACTGTTATACAAGCTGTACACTCACTACTTTACATTGTAGACAAGTGTCATTTCTTCAGTGTTGTCACATGAAAAGATAGAAGAAAATATTTACAAAAATGTGAGTGAGGGGTGTATTTACTTTTGTGAGATAGGTAGGTGGGTAATACAAGTGATTCTGAGCAGCATAGTTGTTAAGTTAAACTCTTATGATGGAGATACAAGACACATATATTTTGGGAAATGCTGACCTCGGGTATATGACTAAGCACCAGTAAAGGGTGTGAAACGCGTCAGCTGATTCATCCACTGTCCTTGATTGCTGTATGGACTGATTTTATTCAATAAAGACTTTTTTTTTTTTCTGGAGTGCAGCTGTCTGGATTTCCTCTATTGCATGGGTAATAAATACAATGGGGGAAAATAATGATTTGATCCCCTGGAGATTGTGTAAGTTTACCCACTTAGAAATGATAGACCCTTCATTTCTTTCTATCATAGGTGTATTTTAAATGATAGAAACAGAATATTAACCATAAAGAGAAAAAAACGCATAAAACAAATGCTAAAATTTAAGATACAGTTCAGTGAGTAAAATAAGTATTTAATCCCCAAGAAAAACATGACTTAGTTCTTGGTGGAGAAACCCTTGTTGGCAAACAGAGGTCAGACGTTTCTTGTAGTTGGTGACCAGCTTTGCACACATCTCAGGAGGGATTTTGGTCCACTCTTTTTTACAGATCTTCTCTAAATCCTTAAGGTTTCTTGGCTGTTTGGCAACTCAGTCTCGTCTCCCTCCATAAATTTTCTATAGGATTAAGGTCTGGAGACTGGCAAGGCCACTCTATGACCTTTTAATGTGCTTCTTGAGCCACTTATTTGTTGCCTTGGCAGTATGTTTTGGGTCATTGTCCATGACCCATCTTCAGTGTTCTGGCTGAGGGAAGAAGGTTCTTATCCAAGATTTTACAATACATGGTCCCGTCCATTGGCCCCTCAATGATGCAAAGTCGGCCTGTACCTTTAGCAGGGAAACGGCCCCAAAGCATCATGTTCCCACCTCCGTGCTTGACTGTAGGGATGGTGTTCTTAGGGTCATAGTTGGCATTTTTCTTCAAACAGTCGAGTTAATGCCAAAGAGCTCAATTTTGGTCTCATCTGACCACAGAAACACAATGTGCAGGAGATCAAATAACTATTTTCCCCACTATATGATAGAGATGTATTGCTCCATCACCTGACCTGCAGTTGTGTCTTTTTATATTTCTAGATTTGTTGCAAAGAAGAAAGTAAAGATCTTCCTCTGAGTATCATGGAGGAAGGATATTCACAACCAATCCACAATGAATCCACATCCACCCATGGGATCCATGAAGATGATTCTCTGAATATAATGGAGGATGAATATGAGCAACTCAACAACGACACGTCTACATCCACCCATGGAATCCATGAAGATCTTCCTCTGAGTGTCATGGAGGTTGGATATTCACAACCCATTCATAACGACTCCATATCCAGTCCTGGGATCTTTGACCCACATTTGAGTAAAGAGTGAGGGCGGGGGGATAATCCACCAATTAGAAGGGATCCCTGTCTGGAGCGGGAGATGGAAGTGTGCTCCACAAACTCTACTAGGGCATGGACCCCCCCACATCTATGATGAATGTAAAACCCGTGCCATTTTCTGGCAGTCATGGCCAGTGGACTTCTGGAGGATATGTATTGATACGTTATTTTATCTACTTTTAATATTATGCAATCTGTACATTTTATGATTTGTGATTAATTTTTTGTTTTTAAGGAGACCTTAAAGTGGAACTCCAGCCAGAACATTTTTTTTAGTGTGGAGGGGGGTGGGGAAAGCTTAGAACCTCATCCAGGTTGTAATTGTATGTGCTGGGGGGGGGGGGGATTTCACTCACTTCCTGTTCCACTGACCACACAGGAAGTGATGGAAATCAGTCCAAACACAGAGGTGCCAAACCACCCCTACACAACTTTTATAGCTGTGCGTGTCCCACACTCTCTCTCTCCTCAAAAAAATTGCTGGAGGTTTGTTTTTAAAACCAGTTATACAGTAAGTAAGCTTATGTAAGAATCAAAATATCTTCAGCTTTGAGTAAGAAGTCAGAGATCACATCAGGGTTAATTATAAAAAAACATTGCTGGACAAATATCGCAAGCATTCACCCAGCCACCACAAATATTTGCTCTAATTTGCCAAAGGCGTTTATTACCTATAATCGTCGGCTCCATCTAGTGGCCATAATGTGGTAATTGGATTGGATTGATGCATTTCAGGAAAATACCACATTGTGACCACTAGATGGAGCTGGCAATCATAGGAAATAAACAAATCAGGCAAATGATGGTGATTATTTGTGATGGCTGGGCAAATGCTTGTGTCAGCTCATCAGCATTATTTTTTGCTTTAGTTTTTTTTTTTTTATAACTGGACCCCTTAAAATCTAAAAGTTGCTGCCTGATCTTACACTCCCTATTCCTAAGAGTGCGCTGGGTAAAAATGTGTGTTTATAGATGGATTTAAAAAAAAAAATGAACCTACCAAATAATAAAATTGCCAAATCAAACTACTACAAAGAGCAAAACAGGTGAAAAATAATTAATCGGTGCACAATAATGTTAAAGTGCAAAATGATTTGTCTGCTCCTGATGAAATGCTGTGAGTGGGCGGAGACATGCTGATGTCATCACGCACACCAGGAAGTCTCACTGTTACAAAGCCTAAGAGGGGTGGCTGAGCGCAGGTTCTGGTGATGTTACAGCACCTGTCTTGTGAGTGAGATGGTTTTTATGCTTTTATTTGTAAAAATGTTTGTTTTTATGCTATGGAATGTTTTGTTTTTTTTTTTTTTTGTGTTTTTTCTCTCAATGGTAAATTGTGAAGGATTATTGGCCACAGAGTGGGGGAAAGAAAGCGATGTGTGGGGGGATTTAACCATTTGATTTATGGGGTCAAGTCCTCAAGGTAAGTAAGATGATACTGGAGAGGATCAGCACTTTATGTATTCATCCCGGCACTCTGTGAAAGAAGCACTTTACTATTGCAGTTTGTTATAAGGGATTGTAAATAGATTTATGGGCCTTTTTTGTTTTGCATTCTCTGAATTGATTTGGGTGAATGTTGCACTTTAGTTTTTGTCTGTGGCACTTTATTTGCACGTTATTGTAAACTGATTTTTATTTTTACCTGTTTTGCACTTTTAGTATGGTAGTTTGTTAGTATTCATTCTTCTTCTTCTTTTTTTTTTTTTTTTTTTTTTAAATTAAGTGCACTTTATAATCCCACATTGATTGGGTAAACTGTTTTACTTGCTCAGCAGCTGTAGTTGGTGTGGTAGGTAGGTGGACAGGATCTGTGGGATAGCCACTTCCCCTCTGGAACACTTGTTTGCTTTTTCACACACATTAAAAAAAAAAATCAGCATTTTTGGTTAGATTATTTAAACCCCCCTCAGAATTGTATATATTTTCTGAATACAGAGGCCCTGTAGAATAATTTTTTTTTTTTTTATACCAAATATGCCAAGCCTGAACTGCAAAAAGATTACAGTACCTCAAATCACCAGTAGTTGGCACTTTAAATGCATTTACATCTTATTCGTTTAGATCCCTTTCACACTGAGGCGCTTTGCAGACGTTATAGCATTAAAAATAGTGCCTGCAAAGCGCCCTGAAACTGCGGCTCCATTCACTCCTCGGGCTTTCACACTGGAGCGGTGCGCTGGCAGGGCGTTAGAAAAAGTCCTGCATGCAGCTTCTTTGGAGCGGTGAGTTCACTGCTCCTAATGCGCTCCAAAGAAGCTGCATGCAGGACTTTTTCTGACGCTCTGCCAGCGCACCGCTCCAGTGTGAAAGCCCGAGGAGTGAATGGAGCCGCTGTTTCAGGGCGATTTGCAGGCGCTATTTTTTAAAGCGCCCCTGCCCATTGATAACAATTGGGCAGTGCTGCTATACCGCTGCAGCTGCGTTTTGCGGGCGGATTTAACGCCTTTTCGGCCGCTAGCGGGGTTAAAACCGCCCCGCTAGCAGCCGAATAGCGCTGCTAAAACGATGCTAAAAATAGCGCCGCTTTACCGCTGACGCCCCGGGCGGCTCAGTGTGAGAGGGGTCTTGGGGGGAAACAGGCATGAATTTTAATTCAGAAGGGACATGCTTTTGCTTCTTCTGCATTAAAGTTACAGTAGCGGCTGGTGCTCAATTCCCGCGCCCACCCAGCCAGCCAAAGCTCAGGCTCTAATCATGTGCTTCCAAAAAAAGAAATTTAAATCCATGCGCTCGGAACCATGCATGTAGATTAGAGGCCGGGCGCATGGATTAGGGGACGGCGCCCCATGTGAGCGGTTATCACTGATTTACTTACCTGCCTGTCCATGTGCAGCTCACTGTACAAATTTGGCAATGCCAAACCTGAATGAACTCCCATCCATGAGTGAGAGGGACGTCATCCCTGCCAATGACAGCAGCGAGCGATGAGACCCAGAAGCCGGCCGCCCACAGATGTCCGTGGCCTGATGGGGGAGATCCAGGACGGTCCATTGCTGGATTCGAGGTGAGTATAGTTTCGCTTTAATGGTAAATTAGGGACCTTGAATTATCACTCTCACTGTGACGTTTGCGGTGATGCTTAGCAGCATGACTTGCGCAATTGTTTACATACGCAACATGTTTGCTTGTGTTCTGTGTTATCCGTTTTTAAACCAGGAAAAATGCAGCATTATGGCCACTAGATGGCGCTTCCTATCATATGAGATTATAAGAGCTGTGTGGATGTGTCCCATTCCTTCCATACAGGACTCCTTAGAGTGAATATTATAATTATTACATGGACCAAATTGTGACTTTCTTCTTGAAAAGGAACCAGTTAAAAAAACGTGATATGTGATGTGTTTTGCACTTTTTTTTTTATTGACCGTTCTGATAATCTGCAATCTCTGTCTCAGTATATGTGAGAGATATAAGATATGTGAATGATAAATACAGGATATTTCTGTTGTGTTTTGAGGAATGTCAGAGAAAAGCTGGATTTTCACTTACATGGAATGAGGAAGATTGTCTATAAAAGTTTTGGAATCTGACATCTTGGCACAACACTTTTCAGGCTCTTATTTTAATAAACCTTCCATTGGTTTTTCCACCATAATTATATGAAGAGAGCAAATGACTAAATGTGGGCGTGTCCTCACCATGAAAAACCATGGGGCCCTGCTCTGCATTATGGCCAGTAGATGGAGCGGAAAATCATAATAAATGTTTTTTTTTTGTTTAACAAAGTTTTATTGAATGAACATAAAAACATATTACAATGTAATGTTGGTATGAACACGTAAACAAATTACATATAACAAATGGGTTTTAGTACAATTTATATTAAAGTATCAATATTGTTATATACTTTTTCTAGGTATCTCCAGTGATCATCAGCTCCATCTAGTGGCCGTAATGCAGAGTTTTCATAATTTGTATTATTGTGTATGAATGAAGAACATTCAACCTACAGCAAAAATAGCCTAAAACATTATATTTTGCCCCAACTGAATGCACATGTAGGACAAAAGCCTCATATATATATATATATATTTTTTTTTTATATCAATGTGCCCCATAGTGTGAAGAAATGCACAAACGTCCCCCAACCTTTCCATTACAAAACTTCTCTAGAAATCCTCTCCATATGCATTTTCTCTGTTGATGGCATAATCTGTAATGTCTGTACGGGGTTTCCCAATCATCATCTCAGGGTTCTCATAGTTGCTCGATCTCAGGGTTTATCACAATAAAGCACTTATTAGATGGAATATGTGCAACAATGAGATGTGGAAGATGTAAAGGGAACCTGTCTAATTCCATGGAAGGACTTTGGGTCAGGTAACATTGGAGAATAAGGCAGAATGTTGACCTTAAGTGTAATGTTTTGTAAATACTTTGTCTATGAATTTTTTTTAAGAATATGTATCATGTTCCAGACATATCAACATTGGGGGGTTATTTACTAAAACTGGAGAGTGCGCAGTCTGGTGCAGCCCTGCATAGAAACCAATCATCTTCCAGGTTTTATTGTCAAAGCTTAATTGAAGTTAGAAGCTGATTGGCTACCATGCACAGCTGCACCAGATCATGATTGCTCCAGTTTTAGTAAATCTCCTCCGTTGTTTTATTTATATTGGTAATGTAATCTTGTTTTACTCACCCCCAAACCGTCCAAAGAAAGCCTAGCAAGGCAGCTGGAGGGGGTTGCACACATGCGGCAAGTCTGGCAAATTTGAATCCGGTTGCAGCACATATCAAACTTTCCCATTGAAGTCTATTGGACTGCACCACCACCACAACATGCCAGATGCTTGGCTCATGTGTGCTGCTTGTTGCTTTAATGCAAAAAAATAAATATTCATGAGGTGTCGGCATCACCTGGAAGCTACTGATCTACCACCCTCTGATAAGCGATCCACCTTGAATCGCTTTTCAGTGGGGAGATAGAGACAGACATCTGTGTGAACTTGGCATTGGGTTGGTTATATTACCTCTCTGGATAAATTGCTGTCATTTTATATCCTTCATGCTGGAATACTCTAGGAGGTCACACCCATACAGCAATAACATTTTTATACTTTTTTCATATTGTGGGATTTCCTTTGTGTTCAGAATCTCATCCATATTTTGGAATAAAGTGTTTTTTTTTTATAAGCTCCTCAGGGACCGATGTGAATGTATAATATATGTAAAGAGCTGTGTAAATTGACGGCGCTATAGAAGTACCTGTAAAGAATAAAGTTTTCACATTCAGGACATTCTTGTCTTTTGTATTCTCTTCATTGCATTAACAGGAGCCCCAAAATCAAATATTAAAATATATATAAAGGCAAACTTTTTTTTTTTTTTTGGTGGGTTAGACCCTCTGTCGGGATTGTATTACTGTCTGCGTCCCCCACTGGGGAGATTCAACCTATTGGTTCTGGTGACCTTTTATCCCCAAGACAGAAACTGAAGGGGAATCCCAAAACTTAACTGTCACCAGAACAGGAAGTGAGAAAGAATGATGAGGTCCAAGGCACCATAAGCAATTGGCCTCCATCCCAACATCCCAGAACAGGAAGTGGGGGGAAATCATCCAATGGGTACACATTTCTAAGATGGGAATTCTCTTCACTTTAGTCATTTCCTGTTCTCTCCCTGGGATAGGAAGTTATGAGAAATCTCCCAAGGGGGAGCCAGAAATATAACCTGATAGGGGTCACCTGAGAGCCTTTCAGTACAGGAGCACCTACCGCCTGAGGAGGAGGAGGACCTGTGATGTCACCGGACTGGTCAAATGACACAGACATAAGAAGATGATATCTATTCATTGAATTTGTTTAAAAAAGAAAAAAAAAATGAAAGGTGCCCCCCCCCCCCCCAATTGAAATTTTAACGCCTTAAATAAATTCTGAAATCTCACTGACAGAGCCCCCCCCCCCAATGCGCCATTCAGTAGAAGACCGACTACCACTCACCCAATGTTTAACTTCAGACTGCCAGATGCACATTGATATCACACAGTTATGTGACTGCGATTTGTATTTGTACTTTGGCCAAATGTTGTGTCCATCTCTGCAGTTCAAGTGAAATAAATGATCGGCAGATCGCCTTTTAGAGAGAAGTAATCATTCCCTTCTGTCTGATGCCCTTCTACCCCATTCCTCTACTCCTGAATTTAAAACAGAATTCCTACCTAAAACTATGTTTCAAAATATTTTCTATCCCCTCCTACTTCTCCTACCCAGTGGTGGCTGGTGCTCAACATGTTGGGGGGCACACAGACTTAGAAACCCCCCCCCCCCCCCCAACAATGAGATGTGGAAGATGTAAAGGACACCTGTCTAATGCCATGGAAGGACTTTGGGTCAGGTAACATTGGAGAATAAGGCAGAATGTTGACATTAAAGTGGTGTTCCGGCCGAAATTATACTTTTTAAATAAAAATACCCCTATAATACACAAGCTTAATGTATTCTAGTAAAGTTAGTCTGTAAACTAAGGTCTGTTTTGTTAGTTTATAGCAGTAGTTTGTTATTTTATAAACTTACAGCAGGCCGTGGCCATCTTAAGTCTGGGCATCTGAAGCCAGACTGTATTTCTTCCTGGATCTCATCCTTGCAGATCTCGCACATGCTCAGTGCAGCACAAGCAGTGTAATAGGTTTCAGGTCAGGTTTCCATAGCAATGGCAGTGTCAGAGGAAGTTGCTGCCCCTTCCCAGAAGGCATTGGGGGGGAGGCCTCTGTCAGTGAGGAGCGACGAACCCCCGTGAGAGACAAATGGCGGCGATAGGGAGAGAATCCAATAGGGGCTTCCTGATCAGCCAGGAGGAGGATCAGTGTGTCAATAGTGAATATTTATTTGCTATTGCCACACAAGTGGGTGTGCTCAGGGCACAGTGCTCTGCACCCCGAGGCCACCCTTCTTTGAAGCCTATTGCAGCCTCTGCTCTGGCTCTAATCACGTGCTTCAAACGCCCCCCCCCCCCCCAAATTTGAATCCATGCCTCCTGCATGTAGCTTAGGAGGCTGGATGGATGGATGGGGGGCGGCGCCACTGATCCTACCTACCCTGAGTAAGAGTAGATCTGTGCACTTCCTTATATATAGTCCGCTCTGGTCACATGATCAGCAGCTCCAACTCCCCTGTATCAATCGGCATTAGCATTGGCTGCTGCAGGGGGGAGGAGGAAGCGCCAACAATGGCTGGAACATGAAAGCCTATAGATGACATCACAGCTCCCCAAATTCTCAGGTGTTGTTGAGCCCAAAGGACTCAGTTGGCGGCAGTGGGAGCATGAGAGCAAACAGCGGCTGGGATTCGGGGAAGGTTGCCAGTAAGGAGGGCAGTTAGATGTGAGAGCCCAGGAGGGAGAAGAGCTCCACCCCCTATCTGACCACCGAAGAGGCGAGCGGGAGCAGCTACCCCGGCGCTGCCAGAACCTCGATTCCTCCACCTCCTCTCTGCTCCAAGAACCCTTGCAGCCCGGGCCGGAGGACAGGCTGACTGGGGGCCCGGAGAAAGAGAACATGCGGGAGGTGGAGGCTGCCTAGGAGCCGCTGGAAGGAGCAGAGCAGCGAGAGCATCCCCGAATCAAGAAGGAGACTCGGCGCTTACCCTCCTGGCCATCAGGTACCCGCATCCTACACATACATGCCCGCACACTGAGACTGCGGGGGGGAGCAGAGGAGGGACTGCAGATAGGGACAGCGCTATGTGGTCTCTCTCAGCCCTCTCCCTCTCAGCCCCCATATCTGTCTCTCAGCTCCCCCTTCTCTGACCCCCCTCCTGTCTCTCAGCTCCCCCCTCGTCTCTCAGTCCCTGTCCTCCTCCTTGATTACCATAGACGTTTTTCCCCTCAAGCCTGGTGGTCCTCTGAGGGGGAGGGGTCGTTGAGGAGGGGATACTGTCAGGGCTGGGCTCAACCCTTATTTCTCTGAGCTGGCCACTCAGCTGTCGGCTAATTGCCAGCTCTTATCTCTCCACAGTTACTCAGCTGTTGATGATATCCTGCTCGTTAGTCCTGCCTACGTAAGCTGTTCAGCCCAGTGGATCTCTGCCTTCGCCTTGGTCAACATCACAGAAACTCCTGCGACCCTGTTCAAGACTTGCTTTAGTGACATCCCTTCTGGCTCCAGATCCTGCTTGCTGTTCCACTACATTGATCCCTGACTTCTGGCTTGGCTGACTATCCGTTCCGGTTACTGAACTTTGGCTATGTTTTGACTACGTTTGTTCTATTTACTTTTATTATTAAATAAGTGTGATTTAACTGTACTTCTGTCTCGGCCCGATTTCATGGTTTCTGACACCCCCTCTGTCCCTCAAACTCCCCCGTCTGTGACCCCCCCACCTCCTGTCTCTCAGCGACGCCCCCTCTGTCTCTCAGCAACCCCCCCGTCTCTCAGCCCCCCCCTCTCTCTTGCGCTTACCCCCTCTATCTTGCACTCACCCCCTCTCTCATACACTCACCCACCCCCTCTCACCCCTTTTCCCTCAACCCCCCACCCACCTCTCTCTTTATCACCCTCTCATGATATACAATAATGGATGTGGGGGCCTTTTTGGTGGGCGTTATTTTCTTTAAAGGGGGTGGGGGGTGGGAAGGCAGCATTTTATTGAATTAAAGTAAGCTGGTCTGGATGAAGTCCAGGGCCAAATTTTTTCTCAGTCCAGCCCTGCTTACAGCATAGCTGCAGAGATGAAGGGGCCAAAAACATGGATGAGAGAGTTTGGGGTGGAGGAACTTGACTGGTCTGCACAGAGTCCTGACCTCAACCTGATAGAACACCTTTGGGATGAATTAGAGCAGAGACTGTGAGCCAGGCCTTCTCATCCAACATCAGTGCCTGACCACAAATACTCTTCTGGAAGAATGGTCAAACATTCCCATAGACACACTCCTAAACCTTGTGGATGGCCTTCCCAGAAGAGTTGAAGCTGTTATAGCTGCAAAGGGTGGGCCAACTCAATATTGAACCCTACGGACTAAAGGGCCATACACACGATTGGACTTTTTAAAAACAAACATGCAAATTAGCTGTTTTGGAGCAACATCCGACCGTGTGTACGCTCCATCGGACAAACTTTTTCAGTTTCCATCGGACTTTTGTTGGCTGTGCGAACGGACAAACTTTCCGGCAACAAAAGTCAGATGGAGCAAAGTCCGATCGTGTGTACACAAAGCCATCGGACTTTTGTACAAACTACAGTACGCAGCCGCGAGAATGTTTCCAGCGCGATCAGATCGCGCTGGTTCTCGGCGGCAGGGTACTGTACATCTTGCGATAGCTGCAACAGGAAAAACACATTTTCCTACTGCAGCGGGCGCGAGAGGGAATTCCCCTTTGGGGAATACCAAGCCCTTCGGTCTAGTATGGATTTTAAGGGGAACCCCCTAAGCCGAAAAAACGGCATGTGGGTCCCCCCAAAATCCATACCAGACCCTTATCCGAGCACGCAGCCTGGCCGGTCAGGAAGGGGAGTGGGGACGAGCGAGCTTCTTCTCTTATCGGAATCCGGGAGCCTGTTTTAATAAGGGGGCCCCCAGATCCCGGCCCCCCACCCTATGTGAATGAGTATGGAGTACATTGTACCCCTACCCATTCGCCTAGGGAAAAAAGTGTCAATAAAAAACACAGTACACAGGTTTTTAAAGTAATTTATTAGGCAGCTCCGGGGTCCTCTTTCGACTTCGGGGGTCCTCTTCTGACTTCGGGGGTCTCTTCGGCGTCCGCATCTTCTGCCGGCTTCACTGCTATCTTCTTCCGCTCTTTTGCCAGCGGTGGTCCGGACTTCTGGATCGTCTTCTTCCCTCTTCTTTTCCAGAGATGTTGACACGACGCTCTCTCCAGCCAGAATGCTCTCTGTGCGCTCCGCAACGGACTTATATAGGCGGTGACCCCGCCCCCTATGACATCACAGTCCCGGGGCATGCTGGGACTGTGAGGTCATAAGGGGGCGTGGTCATATGATGACATGAGATAATCATCATAACGTGATCCCGCGCTACAGCAAAAATACACAAAACTCCTCCAAAAATTACATTTGAAAATGAATCTGATATATAACTAGTTCACGAAATGTAAATAAAAAACAGCAGTGCAAGTGCAAAAAAGTAATAAGTCCAAAGATAAATATATTAATCACGGGGCACAAAATTCAAGGTAATATTAGTCTCTTAATTAGATCATCTGAAAATGTCCAAAATAGGGAAATCATATATAAGAAGTTTCAGCAAAAACTGTGGACAAGGAGAAGTTAAAATCCAAAAAATGAGCTCACAGAACCCTCACCTTCATCTCTTGATAAATCCGCATGTAGTGATAAACATGGATTAATTTCGCTATTCCAGCTGCTACCATCGGGGTCCTCCGTTCCACTATAAGTATAACTGCCTGATGTAATAGTAAACCCAATAAGGAGAAATTCAGTTTTACCGATATCCACCACTAGGGGGTCCTCTGCTCCGCCAAGTGGGTCACCTAGATAAGACTCCACATTCAAATCCTCGTACGGCCTCGTCACCTCCACAAGGTGGGGAGGGGGGGGCGATAAAAACAATGGAAGAGAGAGAGAGAGCTCCAATGGTGTAGTATATTAAAAGCATAAAGGTTTATTTCAACGTTAAAACTGGACTCTTACAATAAAGGTAAAAAAATTGTGCATCAATCAGTTAGGGCATCTGGACGCCACTCTCACATCACTTCCGGTGTACCTCAACCTCTGGCCACTCCCTACGCGTTACGTCATCACGTGACTTCATCGTTATCTTTGGACTTATTACTTTTTTGCACTTGCACTGCTGTTTTTTATTTACATTTCGTGAACTAGTTATATATCAGATTCATTTTCAAATGTAATTTTTGGAGGAGTTTTGTGTATTTTTGCTGTAGCGCGGGATCACGTTATGATTATTATCTTATGAGAGTGGATTGTGATACACTGAAGGATTCTGCTGCAGATAGCTATTTTCGTTGTGTGTGATTGCACTTTAATGCACTATTTGCACTTTGTGATTCAACGGTTCATTCAATAATTTTATTTGAAATTGCACCTTAATGCATTATTTGCACTTTGTGATTCAACGGTTTATTTAATAATTATATTTGTAATTTTACAGTTTATAGGGGTTCACCCATTACACATTTTAGTAGCGCGAAGGTCTTTTACATTTTCATATGATGACATGACCACGCCTCCTTATGACCTCACAGTCCCAGCATGCCCCGGGACTGTGATGTCATAGGGGGACGGGGTCACCGCCTATATAAGTCCGTTGCAGAGCGCTCCGAGAGCATTCTGGCTGGAGAGAGCGTCTGTCAACATCTCTGGAAGAGAAGAGGGAAGAAGACGATCCAGAGGTCCGGACCACCGCTGGCAAAAGAGCGCCAGAAGATAGCGGTGGAGTCGGCAGAAGATGCGGACACCGCGAGAAGACGCCGGAGAGACCCCCAGAGTCGGAAGAGGACCCCCGAAGTCGGAAGACCCCGGAGCTGCCTAATAAATTACTTTAAAAACCTGTGTACTGTGGTTTTTTATTGACATTTTTTTCCCTAGGTGAATGGGTAGGGGTACCATGTACCCCATACTCATTCACATAGGGTGGGGGGCCGGGATCTGGGGGCCCCCTGCTGGCAAAAGAGCTGAAAGAAGATAGCGGCGGGGCCCGGGAGAAGAGGCGGAACACCGGGAGAAGTCGGAAGAAGATACCCCCCCCCAAGTCGGAAAAAGATCCCGGAGCTGCCTAATAAATTAATCTTGAAATCTGTGTACTGTTTTTTTTTTTTTTATTGACACTTTTCCCTAGGTGAATGGGTAGGGGTACCATGTACCCCATACTCATTCACATAGGGTGGGGGGCCGGGATCTGGGGGCCCCCTTATTAAAGGGGGCTCCCGGATTCCGATAAGCGCTCCGCCCGCAGACCCCGACAACCAACGGCAAGGGTTGTCGGGAAGAGGCCCTTGTCCTCATCAACATGGGGACAAGGTGCTTTGGGGTGGGGGTGGCCGCAGGGCGCCCCCAAAGCACCCACCCCCCGTGTTGAGGGCATGCGGCCTGGTACGGCTCAGGAGGGGGGGAGCTTGCTCGTCCCCACCCCCTTTCCTGACCGGCCAGGCTGCGTGCTCGGATAAGGGTCTGGTATGGATTGGGGGGGGACCCCCACGCCGTTTTTCCGGCGTAGGGGGTTCCTCTTAATATCCATACCAGACCTAAGGACCTGGTATGCCCCTGGAGGGGAACCCATGCCGGTTTTTTATTTAAAATTTGGCGTGGAGTTCCCCCTCAAGATTCATACCAAACACAGTGCCTGGCATTGGCGGGGATCCAAGTCGGATCCCCACACCAGTGTGAACCTGGCTCGCAAGGTGTCAATCTCGCCAATAAAAGTGGCGAGATTGACACAATATCAGACAACAATACACAAGTTGACCAAAGGGTGGTGGTAAAGAGCTGAAAAACCACGTGATATGGTGAAAGTTGGCTGGAAAAGTCCTGTCGTCTGTATGCAAGACAAACTTCTGGCCAACTTCCTTTGTACAAAAATCCAAGGGAAAGTTTGTACAAAGTCCTATCGTGTGTATGGGGCTTAAGACTGGGATGCCATAGACTATATATAGTGTATATACATTCACATCAGTCCGCTCAGGAAGTGTACAATCTACAGTCGATCTCACACACAAGGGACAATTTGGAAAGCAGCCAATTATCATTTCAGCACGGCTCTGGGAGGAAATCTGCACAAACACGCATGTAACCTGAACTCGGGACCCCAGTGCTCTTTTTTTTTTTTTATTTGTTCCAAAGAAAATAGGGGCTGGCCCCTCCCCCTCCCCTCACTGCTGGGCAGGTTGTTTGTGTTCTCTCTCCTGGAACGCAGCACCAAGCCTTCTTCTGTTGGAGGCGCCACGTCGCTTGTGAGCCTCAGGAATCCTCTTCTTATACACCTCTACAGGTGACCAGGTAAAGACTTCTCCTTCCTAACCTTTCATCTACAGATCTTCTGAGTATAAATACTAAGTAATAAGTCTGTTTAGATTGCTTTCCTGAAATGACATCAGTAAGGGATCTTTAGAATGGGCGGCACTCTGAAAAGTGATCTGCGGTGGATCGCCTTTGAGAAGGTGGTAGAGCAGACGCCCAGAAGCCCGGGCTTTTTTTCTGTCACTTTTTGTGAACAAGTTTAACCTCTTGCCTACCGGGCACTTTCACCCCCTTCCTGCCCAGGCCATTTTTCAGCTTTCAGCGCTGTCACACTTTGAATGACAATTGCGCGGTCATGCAACACTGTACCCAAACTAAATTTTTATCATTTTTTTCACACAAATAGAGCTTTCTTTTGGTGGTATTTAACCACTTCAATACCAGGCACTTAGACACCTTCCTGCTCAAGCCAATTTTCAGCCTTCAGCGCTGTTGCAATTTGAATGACAATTGCGGGGTGAGGCTACACTGTACTCAAACACATTTTTTGGTTCCCACAAATAGAGCTTTCTTTTGGTGGGATTTGATCACCTCTGCAGTTTTTATTTTTTGCGCAACAAATAAAAAAAGACCGAAAATTTTGAAAAAAAATAAGTTTTTCTTTGTTTCTGTTAAAATTTTTTGTAAATAAGTTTTCTTCTTCAGTGACGGGCACTGATATGGCTGCACTGATGGGCACTGATGAGGTGGCACTGATGGGCACTGATAGGTGGCACTGATGGGCACTGATAGGTGGCACTGGTATGTGGCACTGATGGGCACTCATAGGCGGCACTGGGCATTCGTAGGTGGCATTGATGGGTACTTATGGGTGGCACTGATGGGTACTTATGGGTGGCACTGATAGGTGGCACGGATGGGCACTGATAGGTGGGCATGGATGGACACTGATGACACTGATTGATGGCACTGATGCCCCTAAGGGTGGCATTGCTGGGCATCAGTGCTATATAATGGTGCCAATCAGTGCCCATTTGTGGGCACTGATTGGCACAGATTGGGCACATGTGGATGGCCATGGGGTACATACCTGGCCATCCACATGTTGCCCCTTCCCTGGTGGTTCTAGTGGCGATCCCTGGTGGTCCAGTGTGGTGATCTGAGGGGGGGCTGCGCTGATAAACAATCAGCACAGACCCCCCCTGTCAGGAGAACCGCCGATTGGCTCTCCTCTACTCGCGTCTGTCAGACGCGAGTGAGGAAAAGCCGATCAACGGCTCTTCCTATTGACATCGTGATCAGCTGTGATTGGACACGGCTGATCACGTGATAAAGAGCCTCCGCCGGAGGCTCTTTACCAAGATCAGTGTAGCGGTGTGTCAGACTGACACACCGCACCACCGATCGCTGCGATGCGTGCCCCCCGTGGGCGCGCGGCGGCATGTTATCCTGCTGGACATCATATGACGCCCAGTCAGGATAACTGAACCACCGCCCGGCCGTCATCTGCTATGGGCCGGGCGGGAAGTGGTTAATCAATGCTGGGTTTTTTTATTTTTTACAAATAAAAAAAGCCCAAAAATTTTGAAAAAAAAAGTTTTTTACTTTTTTTTCTGTCAGTAAATTTTGTAACTAAGTTATTTTTTGCTTCACTGATGGGTACTCATAGGCTGAACTGGTAGGTATTGAGGAGGTGGCACTTATGGGCACTGATGAGGCGGCACTGATTAGGTGGCACTGATGAGGAGGCACTAATATGCCGCACTTATGGGCACTGATGGGCGACACTGATGGGCATTGATTGACAGCAGTGATGGGCTTTGGGTAGCAGTGATAGGTGGCACTGATTGCCAGCAATGACTGGCATCACTAATGGGCACTGTTTGGCACTTGTGGGCACTGATTGCTGCCACTGGTGGACACTGATATCTGGCATTGGTGGGCAATGTTGGGCACTGATTAGTGACAGTGTATTGCACTATTGTAATCAGGGCATTGATTACATTCCTACATGTCCCCCTGTGAGGAGATGCCGCTGATCGTCTCTCCTCTCCTCACTCTCTGTCAGTGTGAGGCGAGGAGAGCCGATTACCGACACTTCCTTGTTCACATGTGACCGGTTGTGATTGGACACAGCCAATCACATGGTTAAAGAGCCACAGACGCTAAAAATTGTTCTGGGCAGGAGTGGGGTTTAAGTGCCCGGTAAGCAAGAGGTTAAAAAAAGCAAAACCCAATATATACCACATTTATTTTTGTATAAAGTAAAAGATGATTTTAGGCCAAGTAAATAGATACCTAACATGTCACTCGTGGAATGGCGACAAACTGGAATGGCAACAAACTACACCATGGTACTTAAAAATCTCCATGGGCGACGTTTTAAACGTCTTTACAGGTTTAGAGTTACAGAGGAGGTCTAGCACTAGAATTATTGCTCTCGGTCTAACGTTCGCAGCGATACCTCACATGTGTGATTTGAACATTGTTTACTTTTGCGGGCGCGACTTACGTGTGCGTTTTCTTTGGTACCCTCATGCACGGAGGCTAAACTTCCAGTGTGCACAGGGCCTTACATCTGTGTTACCGTCACACACACATCTCCATACATTTGGTCCTCATCAGAGCCCCCCTGCATATTTGTGTCCTCATCAGAGCCCCCCTGTATATGTATGTCCTCATCAGAGCCCCCCTGCATATTTGTGTCCCCCTTAGAGCCCCCTTTCATATTTGTCTCTTCATCAGAGCCCCCCACATATTTGTTTCCTCATCAGAGCCCCCCACATATTTGTGTCCTCATCAGAGCCCCCCCCCACATATTTGTGTCCCCATCAAAGATCCCCCCACATATTTGTGTCCTCATCAGAGCCCCCCCCCACATATTTGTGTCCTCATCAGAGCCCCCCCACATTTGTGTCCCCATCAGAGCCCCCCTACATATTTGTGCCCTCATCAAAGATCCCCCCACATATTTGTGTCCTCATCAAAGATCCCCCCACATGTTTGTGTCCTCATCAGAGCCCCCCCACATATTTGTGTCCCCATCAGAGCCCCCCCCCCCACATATTTGTGTCCTCATCAGAGCCCCCCTACGCATTTGTGTCCTCATCAGAGCCCCCCCCACATATTTGTGTCCCCATCAGAGCCCCCCCCCCACATATTTGTGTCCTCATCAGAGCCCCCCTACGCATTTGTGTCCTCATCAGAGCCCCCCCACATGTTTGTGTCCCCATCAGAGCCCCCCTACGCATTTGTGTCCTCATCAGAGCCCCCCCCACATGTTTGTGTCCCCATCAGAGCCCCCCTACATATTTGTGTCCTCTTCAGAGATCCCCCCCACATATTTGTGTCCTCATCAAAGATCCCCCACATGTTTGTGTCTTCATCAGAGCCCCACCCCCACATATTTGTGTCCTCATCAGAGCCCCCCTACATATTTGTGTCCTCATCAGAGATCCCCCCCCCCACATATTTGTGTCCCCATCAGAGCCCCACCCCCACATATTTGTGTCCTCATCAGAGCCCCCCTACATATTTGTGTCCTCATCAGAGATCCCCCCCCACATATTTGTGTCCCCATCAGAGATCCCCCCCAAGAAGTTTTGTAAGAAAGCAAAATAGTTCTTTCCACTTGTTTGTCCGTAGATTGTAGCCTTAACTCTCGTTCCCACCTGGCGATATAAGGAGGTCTGAAGTCCGGCGATGGATATATCGGCAATTGATAGTTCTGAAAAACTGCATGGAGCAGCAGGGATTGTTCTAGATACAACAGTTCGAATGTAGTGAGGCGTCTCCGAAAGGTCTCCGTGGAGGGTAGAGAGCCAATGAAATGAGCCAACTGTAATTTTTGCCAGAATGATAGTCCCGCAAAAGTCAGATCATCTATGATCCATTGTCCATTTATAATGAAATGACGGGCCTGGAATCGGCCAGCCGATTTCATATCCTGGAATCTAAAGTCATGAAGTCCGGGGCTGAAAGCAGGGTTGCCGACTATGGGGGGTAGGCAGCGAGGGGCTCAGAGCAATAGAGAGATCACAGGAACGCCTTAGAACAGACCCGCCATGTCTCTCCCACCAAGGGGTGAGCTAAAACTCGGCTAAACAAATCTGTTTGGCACCACGGCACCGATTCTAGCCGGATCCCTGCCAGGATCTGTTCCAATGGCACCCACTGTTTAAGAGGACCATGGTGGCACCAATCCAGAACATGCGTCAGACGGCATGCCATGTGATAGAGGTTAGCATCCAGCAGAGCCATACCACCCAGCAGTTTTGGTAGTTGCAAAATAAACTGTGCCAAGCGAGGGGGTTTCAGACCCTATAGGAAAGTGACAAGAGCCTGGTTCACCACCCTAATGAAGAAGCTCGGGACACAAATGGGAAGGCCTGGAAGTGGTAAAGCAGATGGGGCATAATATTATTTTTTACTATACTACACCGTCCAAACCAAGCGAACAAGCCATGTTGCCAGGACAGAAGGTCCTCTTTGATAGCTGACAAAAGACGAGGGAAGTTAACTGAAAAAATGTCTTCCACCCTACTGGGTAAAAGGATTCCCAGCTACTTTATGTGCGAGGCGGCCCATTTGAAGGGGAAAATCAACCCAAGTAGAGTAGTTAAAGAGGCTGGCATAGATATATTTAGCATCTCTGATTTCTGATAATTGACCCAAAAAAAGGATAGGGTCTCATAAGTCTTCAGTTCTGAGACCAAATTCGAGATACAGACCAACCTTTTATTTTTTGCAAATGTTGTGCAACTAAGACCTCTGTTTTTACTAGTGGTTTTTTTTGTTGTTTGCTTGTTTTGTTTTTTTTACTGGCTAGCTGATAAGAGTGCTGAAAATATATTTGTCTGCCCTGTGCATTCCATGTAACTTCCGTCTTCAGCCACTGTCAATGATCGAAGGCCAGGGTCATCTTACACCACAGCTGCTGTCTATGCATTCATGTTTACGTTTTTCAACCCCCTCCGTGCCCCGTGTGAATTGGAGCCTTAGGCTCCATTCACACTAGCGCGTTTTTTTGCAGAAATGCATGGGAATTTTTTAACATGGGTTCCTATGGAACATGTTCACATCAATGCCTTTTTGTACCTCTGCATTTTTGGAAAGGGTCAGGGACTTTTTTTCATGCAAAATGCAGCGTTTTGCATGTAATAGAATTCAATGGACAAGCATCAAAAACGCAAATGCAGCGTTGTTGCAGCGTTTTTACAGCGTTTTTGATCCATTTTTGATGCGTTTTTGACGTTTTTTTTTTTTTTACGTTTTTTTTTTAGACTGTATGCAGTCAAAAAAAAACTGTAAAAAAAAAATAAAACCGCAAAACGCGGCAAAAACGCAGCAAAAACAATGTAAAAACGATACAAAAACGCTGCTCAAAAACGTGGCAAGCATGACAAAAAAAACTCCAAAAACGCTCAAAAGCAACATGCATAGATGTGAATTGAGACTTAGAATGACTTATTTGTGTAATTTAGGGCCGGAGGGAGGGAAGGTTTAAATATTAACCACTTCCATACTGGGCCAATTCTTTCCTTCCTCTCCTACACGTAAAAATCATATTTTTTTTGCTAGAAAATTACTCATAACCCCCAAACATGTTATGTTTTATATATATATATATATATATATATATATATATATATATAATATTACCAGAGACCCTAGGGAATAAAATGGCGGTCGTTGCAATTTTAAATGTCACACAGTATTTGTGCAGCAATTTTTCAAATGTAAAAAATAAAAAGCCATAACGCTAAAGTAAACCCAATTTTTGTTGTATAATATGAAAGATGATGTTACGCCGAGTAAATACATACCTAACATGTCATGTTTTAAAACTGCACGCACTCGTGGAATGGCGCCAAACTTCGAAACTTAAAAATCTCCATTGGCTACGCTTTAACATTTTTTACAGGTTACCAGTTTGGAGTTATTGAGGAGGTCTTGTGCTAGAATTATTGCTCTCACTCCAACGTTCGCGGAGATACCTCACATGTGTGGTGTGAACGTTGTTTACATATGCAGACACAACTTATGTATGCGTTTGCTTCTGCAAGCAAAAGGGGGCAGGTGGCGCTTTAATTTTTTTTTTTTTTTTATTGTTTATTTTATTTAATTTTTTTAATTTTTACACTTTCCCTTTAATTTTTTTTATCACTTTCATTCCTATTACAAGGAATGTCCCTTGTAATAGGAATAGGGCATGACAGGTCTTCTTTACAGCAAGATGTGAGGTCTATAAGTCCCCAGATCTCGCCTCTAGGCTGGAAAGCCTGAGATAGAAGAGAAAAAAAAAACGATCTCAGCTTTGCTTACCTGCCGGCGACGGAAGTGACGTCATAACATCGCGCCCGGCCTCCGAAGGTCATAGAGATGGTCGGGGACCATCCGGTTCCTCGGTCAGCTCAATGGTAAATGGCTGCCGCCGGCTGATTCATTCTCCGGCTCGCTGATTGCATGGGCGAACCGGTAGAAACACCAGAGGGTGGCAGGAGGGGGGGGGGGGGGGCGCCGCCCCCTCCCGCCGCCTGTAAAAACAAACAATCAGGCAGCTGAACAACCGCTATGACTGTTTTTACATTGCAGGGAATCGCCAGCAGAAAAAAGATATCTGAATGATGCCTGCAGATGCACCCATCATTCAGATATATCCAATTCAAGTTCCCTATGTCATTTGACGTTCAGCGGTACGGAAGTGGTTAAGAGAATGTAAGACCCGGTTCACAGTATTGCGGTGCGGGAAATCACATGCGATTCGGGCAGGAATCGCACTTCATTCCTTTTTAAATGACATGCGATTCTTTGCAGTGCAATTTGGGCCATTCATTTTGTATGGTTCAAATTGCACCGCACCCGCACAAAAAGGTCAGGCACATTTTTTTTTTTTTATGCACTGGAATCGGGCGACATGGGTGTTCCCACCCATGCCATCCGATTTAGCCAATCGCACTACGTTTTTTTGGTGTTGTTTACTTAACATTGACACCCGCAGCGGTTTTCATGAACGCAGTGCGCTTGTGATGTGGTGCTGCGAATCCCGCAACGCATGAGTGTGAACGTGGATAAGAGCCCTTACAGCTGCCTGTATGCATCTCTACTGAACCAGACATAGAAATGAGATGAGATGAGATGCACCGTGGACTACCAGCTTTCTGCTGGCAAGATCCTGTTTAAATTGATATGTCTTTCTGGCAGCACAGGAGACCCCATCTTTTATTTCTGCAGTTTAATTTGCAGATCCTCTTCCCAGCCTGCGAATGGACAGTGAAAGCAGAAACTGCAGACCGAAAGAATCATCTGTCCATCACTCTGCTCGCTCCTCCAATCAGCATGGCAGCACAATCGATTGCCTCTTTGTGCTGCTTCTCCCTCCCCCAGCCTAATCTCTGCTGTACAGAGACAGCACGAGGCTGAAACAAAGCCAAATTCAGGTACTTAAACTGCTTGCATTTTAAAAAGAAAATCCATTTAATGATGTACAGTATAAAATAAATGATGACATAGTTGAATGAATTTGCAACTTTTATATCAACATGAAGTTCAGCTACATCAATATATTTTATTACAGAAGAAATGTGCATCATGTGGCTCCCCCTGCTGGTGGTGTTGGGTTTGATTCTTCTGTACAGGTGGTACAGGCAGAGCCAGATACTGGAGAATCTCACCGACAAATATGTCTTTATCACCGGATGTGATTCTGGATTTGGGAACTTGCTGGCTAAGCAGCTGGACAAACGTGGGATGAAGGTCCTGGCATCTTGTCTGACGGAGACGGGGGCCGAAAATCTGAAGAAAGAGACCTCCAGCAGACTGAGAACAAGAATCCTGGATATCGGCGACAGCAAAAGTGTGAGCTCTGCTGCCGAATGGGTATCAAGCATTGTTGGAAATGAAGGTAGGTTTTTTCCCCCCCATATACTGTATATGCTTTGCACATAAATGATCCCTTTCCAATTTTATATCATTGTAAGAGAATGCGAGAAAAGAAAAAACTTCTTAAATTACAGTATCAATGTTAGTTTTTTTTTTTTGTAAATATTATCCAAGCAAACAAAAAGGCCGATTTGAAAACAGGTTTTTAGGCCTCTTTCACACGGGTAGGTGGGGGGAAGGTAAAACAGGTAGACATGCGTTGGAAGGCAACATGTTTTTTTAGTTTTAACTGCTTCAGCCCCGGAAGATTTTACCCCCTTCCTGACCAGAGCACTTTTTTACAATTTGGCACTGTGTCTCTTTAACTGAAAATTGCGCGGTCGAGCGATGCTGTACCCAAATGAAATTTGCGCCCTTTTTTTCCCACAAATAGAGCTTTCTTTTGGTGGTATTTGATCACCTCTGCGATTTTTTTTATTTTTTGCGCTATAAACAAAAAAAGAGCGACAATTTTGAAAAAAAACAATATTTTTTACTTTTTGCTATAATATCCCCCAATTTTTTTTAAAAAACGAGTTTCTTCATCAGTTTAGGTCAATATGTATTTTTCTAGATATTTTTGGTAAAAAAAAAATCGTAATAAGCGTAAATTGATTGGTTTGCACAAAAGTTATAGCGTTTACAAACCATGGGAAAGATTTATGGCATTTTTATTATTATTTTTTTTTTTTACTAGTGATGGCGGTGATCTGCGATTTTTAGCAGTCTTGCAACATTGCGACGGACAGATCGGACACTTTTGACACATTTTTGGGACATTTATACGGCGATCAGTGCTATAAATATGCACTAGTAAAATATAAAATAAGTGTAGCGCTATAAAGAATATGTAGAAAAGTCCAATGTCATAACCATTAAAACGGCAGTCCAAAGTAGACCTGACAATATTTGGGCAGCGCAGAATTATTTTTGTCTATATCTATAAATATGCACTGATTAATGTGTAAATGTCACTGGCCGGGAAGGGGTTAACACTAGGGGGCGATCAAGGGGTTAAATGTGTGTTCCATGGGTGTGTTCTATCTGTATGGGGATAGGACTGACTGGGGAGGAGACAGATCGTTGTTCCTACTTAGTAGGAACACACGATCTGTCTCCTCTCCCCTGACAGCACAGGGATTTGTGTTTACACACACAGATCCCTGTGCTGGCTCTTGTGCATGTGATCGCACGTGATGGCGGCAATCGTGCCCACTGGCCACGCACAACGGTTACCCTGCTGGGCAGCAGGCGCCTCCAGCGGCGCGCACACACCCTCTAGCGGCTCTCCTGGGCAAAGCCGTACCCGTACGGGATTTCGCCCAGGAGAGCCATTCTGCAGCAGTAAACGTACGTGAGCCGGTCGGGAACCAGTTAATATCAGATGTTTCTGGATGGATGAAACCTGATTACACCTGGCCTGGAATGCCAGCAGAGCAAGTTTACCCAGCAGGGTGTTGATAACGAAGAGTCATAAATGTGAATTCATCTCCGACAGGATGTTCTTGCAGGCCTCCTGATGTGAGGTATGGGGGTAGAATAAGACCTCCTGGAGGGGTGCGAATTCAAATGCCCTGTTACAGAACATCAATAGCCAGCTGTTACTGAAAGATGACCCAGGTCAGAATCAGTGATTCATGGACTATTTGCTGCCCCTAGTGGGCACTACAGCATGCTCCATGGAGGATGGGCAGAAGAAGAATATATTAGGAAAACCTGCTTCTTATCGATTTTGATTGGTCAGAATCCTAGATAGGCTGGCAGTGGGTGTTGTGTGGGCTTTAAAAGCACTGACTGGCTGGAATTACTTTCTCTTGCCATTGAGCCCAGCTGAAAGCTACCGAACACAGAGGACGAACTTATGTAAAGTATCATTATAGGAATAGAAAAGTAATACATATTTATAATAAATAGTGGGAATCTATAATTAGCTAGTCTAGCAAAGATCTGATAATGTTATTGGTGATGGTAGAATAACAAGGTTCACTATAAAAATAAACACCCTGTTTTAACAAAGCAAGGGTCTCATTGTAGAATAAGATAAATGGAATATATTGTATATAGGAACATGATATTGGATATAGAGTAGGATAAATAGGATGTACTGTATACAGTATATAGGAAAAGGATATAGAATAGGGTCCCAATGTTCGAGTGAAACGTAAGTTCGACTCGAACATCGGGTGTTCGCCTGTTTGCCGAATAGCGAACAATTTGGGGTGTTCGCGGCAAATTCGAAAGCCGCGGAACACCCTTTAAAAGTCTATAGGAGAAATCAAAAGTGCTAATTTTAAAGACTTATATGCAAGTTATTGTCATAAAAAGTGTTTGGGGACCCGGGTCCTGCCCCAGGGGACATGGATCAATGCAAAAAAAAGTTTTAAAAACGGCTGTTTTTTTCGGGAGCAGTGATTTTAATAATGCTTAAAGTGAAACAATAAAAGTGTAATATTCCTTTAAATTTTGTACCTGGGGGGTGTCTATAGTATGCCTGCAAAGTGGCGCATGTTTCCTGTGTTTACAACAGTCCGAGAGCAAAATGACATTTCTAAAGGAAAAAAAGTCATTTAAAAGTACCCGCGGCTATAAGGAATTGTCGGTCCCGGCAATACACATAAAAATAGGATTTTTTATAACAGCTTACCTGTAAAATCCTTTTCTTTCGATGGACTTCATGGGACACAGAGCCTCAGTAATTACTGATGGGTTATATAGGTATCACTAGGTGATTGGACACTGGCACACCCTAACCAGGAAGTTCAACCCCCTATATAATCCCTCCCCCTTGCAAGGATACCTCAGTTTTGTAGCCAAGCAATATAAGTGTATTAGAAAAGGGGTCGGGACCTCTGTGTCCCGTGATGTCCATCGGAAGAAAAGGATTTTACAGGTAAGCTGTTATAAAAAATCCTATTTTCTTTCTCGAACATCACGGGACACAGAGCCACAGTAATTACTGATGAGATGTCCCAGAGCAATGCTATCTGAGAGGGGGAACCACAACCAAGTAGGGTGCAATCAGACCTGAGGGGGGGGGGGGAACCACGACCAAGTAGGGTGCAATCAGACCTGAGGACCCTGTACCGCTGTCTGCAGCACACTACGCCCAAAGGCGATATCCTCATGCCTTCTCACATCCACCTGATAGAATCTGGTGAATGTATGAACTGAAGACCAGGTTGCGGCCTTGCAGATTTGAGCCATATAGGCCCGGTGATGCACTGCCCAAGAAGCACCAATAGCCCTTGTGGAATGTGCCCTGATCTGAAATGGAGGAATCTTCTGTTTCAAACCGTAAGCCTGAATAATCAATTGTCAAATCCATTTAGAAATGGTAGCTTTTGACGCTGCCTGTCCTCTACTGGGACCCTCTGGCAGCACAAACAAAACATCCGTCTTGCAAATTTGAGCAGTTGCTTCCAGATAGGTCTTGACTGCTCTTACTACATCCAAAGAATGTAGTGACCTTTCTTCCGGAGAACAGGGATCTGGAAAAAAGGAAGGCAGAACAATGTCTTGGTTTAGATGAAAATCTGAAACCACCTTCGGTAAAAAACTAGGATGAGGGCGCAGTACCACTCTATCCTTGTGTATAATCAAATAAGGCTCCTTACAGGAAAGAGCTGCTAATTCTGATACTCTTCTAGCAGAAGAAATGGCTACCAGAAAAATTAACTTCCTTGCAGGGCCGATCCTAGGGTCACAGACGCCTGGGTGCAGAAGTATTTCTGGCGCCCCCACAAAAGGTGCCTGGTCATCTTACCAACTCCTCCCCTTTACAAATGTTTCTATGGCAATGACTCAAACACAGGGATGCTCCCCTTACAAGTCTTCGTTACCTTGGGATCCTCCCATGATCTCTTAACAATAAAGAAAATACAGAAAGAGAGTACACTAATGAGACCTGGAGGGGAGTCTCTCTGATGCACACACAGAGGGCTGTCTGTTAGAAAGAGCCCCTAGACATAATATGGTCAAAGACTGTAGACATGATACAAGAGATGTCAGAGACTGCAGACATAATATAGGAAAAGGTCAGAGACTGTAGACATAATACAGAAGATGGTCAGAGACTGCAGACATAATACAGGAGATGGTCAGAGACTGCAGACATAATACAGGAGATGGTCAGAGAATGCAGACATAATACAGGAGATGGTCAGAGAATGCAGACATGATACAAGAGACGGTCAGAGACTGCAGACATAATATAGGAGAAGGTCAGAGACTGTAGACATGATACAAGAGACAGTCAGAGACTGTAGACATAATACAGGAGATGGTCAGAGAATGCAGACATGATACAAGAGACGGTCAGAGACTGCAATCATGGTACAGGAGATGGTCAGAGACTGCAGACATGGTACAGGAGATGGTTAGAGACTGCAGACATAATATAGGAGAAGGTCAGAGACTGTAGACATGATACAAGAGACAGTCAGAGACTGTAGACATGATACAAGAGATGGTCAGAGAATGCAGACATGATACAAGAGACGGTCAGAGACTGCAGACATAATATAGGAGAAGGTCAGAGACTGTAGACATGATACAGGAGATGGTCAGAGACTGCAGACATAATACAGGAGATGGTCAGAGACTGCAGAAAAAATACATGAGATGGTCAGAGACTGCAGTTCCTATGGACGTTAGTAGATAATGGCCGATCGGCCCTCTTACCTGATCCAACGATACAGCAACGGTTCCTCTGATCAGGAGTCAGCTCACTCTGAATTGCCCGTGGCGACTCCGCTGGATAGCACCCAGATCTGTATTCCTGCAATGACTCCATTCCTTTCTCCGCCAGCGATGGCGCTAGGCTGTGTGGCTTTCCCTCTGGTGGTGCAGGGCAGCGGGGTTCTCTCTCTGATGGTGTTCTCTCAGCACTGCCCTCTCCTTCTGGAGTCCTGGGTGTACTTTCCTGGGTGTAGACCCCCCCAGGACAAACCACCCCCCCTCCATTAGTACAGACCCCCACCATGACAAACTCCCCTCCATTAGTACAGACCCCCCAGGACAAAACCCCCCTCCATTAGTACAGACCCCCCAGGACAAACCCCCCCTTCATTAGTACAGACCCCCCAAGACAAACCCCCCTCCATTAGTACAGACCCCCAGGACAAACCCCCTCCATTAGTACAGACCCCCCAGGACAAACCCCTCTCCATTACTACAGACCCCCCCAGGACAAACCCCCTTCATTAGTACAGACCCCCGAGGACAAACCCCCTCCATTAGTACAGACCCCCCCAGGACAACCCCCCCTCCATTAGTACAGACCCCCAGGACAAAGCCCCCCTCCATTAGTACAGACCCCCCCAGGACAAACCCCCTCCATTAGTACAGACCCCCCAGGACAAACCGCCCACCCTCCATTAGTACAGACCCTCCCAGGACAACCCCCCTCCATTAGTACAGACCCCCCACAGGACAACCCCCCTCCATTAGTACAGACCCCCCAGGACAAAGCCCCCCCTCCATTAGTACAGACCCCCCCAGGACAAACCCCCTCCATTAGTACAGACCCCCCAGTACAAACTGCCCACCCTCCATTAGTACAGACCCCCCCAGGACAAACCGCCCCCCTCTCCATTAGTACAGACCCCCCCCAGGACAAACCCCCTCCATTAGTACAGCCCCCCAGGACAAACCACCCCCCCCTCTCCATTAGTACAGACCCCCCCAGGATAAACCCCCTCTCCATTAGTACAGACCGCCCCAGATCAAACCCCCCTCTATTAGTACAGACCCCCCAGGACAACCCCCCATCCATTAGTACAGACCCCCTTAGGACAGACCCCCCCCTCCATTAGTACAGACCCCCAGGACAAAACCTCCCTCCATTAGTACAGACCCCCCCAGGACAAACCCCCTCTATTAGTTCAGACCCCCCTCCATTAGTACAGACCCCCCTAGGACAAAGACCCTCCTCCATTAGTACAGACCCCCCCAGGACAAACCCCCTCCATTAGTACAGACCCCCCAGGACAAACCGCCCACCCTCCATTAGTACAGACCCCCCAGGACAAAACCCCTCCATTAGTACAGCCCCCCAGGATAAACCACCCCCCCTCTCCATTAGTACAGACCCCCTAGGACAAACCCCCTCTCCATTAGTACAGACCGCCCCAGATCAAACCCCCCTCCATTAGTACAGACCCCCTTAGGACAGACCCCCCCTCCATTAGTACAGACCCCAGGACAAAACCTCCCTCCATTAGTACAGACCCCTCCATGACAAACCCCCTCCATTAGTTCAGACCCCCCTCCATTAGTACAGACCCCCCCAGGACAAACCCCCTCCATTAGTACAGACCCCCCAGGACAAACCGCCCACCCTCCATTAGTACAGACCCCCCCAGGACAACCCCCCCTCCATTAGTACAGACCCCCCAGGAACCCCCCCTCCATTAGTACAGACTCCCTTAGGACTGACCCCCCTCCATTAGTACAAACCCCCTCCATTAGTACAGACCCCCCCAGAACAACCCCCTCCATTAGTACAGATCCCCCAAGACAAACCCCCCTCCATTAGTACAGACCCCCCCAGGACAAAGCCCCCCTCCATTAGTATAGACCCCCCCAGGACAAACCCCATCCATTAGTACAGAACCCCCCAGGACAACCCCCCTCCATTAGTACAGACCCCCAGGACAAACTGCCCTCCCTCCTCTCCATTAGTACAGACCCCCCAGGAACCCCCCTCTCCATTAGTACAGACCCCCCAAGACAAACCCTCCTCCATTAGTACACACCCCCCCAGGAAACCCCCCCTCCATTAGTACAGACCCTCTTAGGACAAACCCCCTCTATTAGTAGAGACCCCCCTCCATTAGCATACATAAAAACAACCGGGCGGCAGCTGGAGAAGAGAGGACAGTGTGCAGCCGCGCCGCCTGGGTGGAGAGCAGATGGAGACAGGCTTGGGCGAGAGGGAAAGACAGAGGAGGAGAACACGTCAGGCACGGACCGCCCCCCCCCCCCCCCAACGATGTTACTGTGCGGCTGGTCTCTCTCTCTCCACACAGAGACCAGCCGCCCCAATCTCAGGCGCTGCTCTCCTTCACTGACAGGAGGAGGGAGGGGGGACGGGCTGCCGCTTGAGCCTCGAAAACTACAGCGGCGGCTGTGACCTGCAGAGGGAGCCGCCTCTGGACACAGAGAGGAGGAGGAGGAGGAGGGAGGGGAGCACTCTGGCGCTTCAGCGCCCCCACCTCTCTGGCGCCCGGGTGCACTGCACCCCGTGCACCCCGTCTGGGATCGGCCCTGTACTGCAACAGGCAGTCTCAGTCACGTATATCTATGTGACTGAGCCTCTTCCAGGTTAGGAGCATGCAGCACACCCCTCTTGTGACCGCTATGTCCATTGGACACAGCAGATTACTGTTACTAGTATCTGGGTATCATGTGATCGCTATGATTGGTCACAGCAGTCACATGATAACAATGTAAACGACGTGTCATGAATGGCTTTCCATTCATGAACAGCTTGCTTACTGTTGTGATCTGTAATTGGCTCAAAGCAATCGTATGGCACCTTTTTTTATTTATATATACTGTAACCAGTCAGTGTTCCTGACCACCGCCACACCAAACATATGATGACACTATACTGCACTGGTGACGATATCTAAAAGAAATTTTGTAAAGAGACAACAAATTTTATTTAACTTCTACATTTTCTAAAAAATTACAACTTCAAAAAACGAAATACCTTGGACTGTCCACTTTCCAAAAAGGGGTAATTTGGGGGGTATTCCTACTGTCCTGGCACTTTGAGGACTTAAGAAATGAGATCGGCAGTCAGTACCTCAGAACTGATTAATTTTCAAAAATATACAGTTGGGTCCATATATATTTGGACACAGGCACAATTTTCATACTTTTGGCTCTGTCTATGTCACCAGAATAAAATTAAAATGAAGCAATCCTAATACATTTGAAGTGCAGACTTTCAGCTTTAATTCAAGGGGTTAAACATAAATATCAAGTCCAAATTTAGGAACTGCAACCATTTTTATACACAGTCCCCCCATTTTTAGGGGCTCAGATGTAATCAAATGTTAATTATTAATATTTTGTTGAGAATCCTTTACTGGCAATGACTGCCTGAAGTCTGAAACCCATGGACAAGACTGGGTTTCCTCCTTTCTGGTGCTTTGCCAGGCTCTAACTGCAGCTGTCTTCAGTTCTTTGTGGGTCTTTCTGCCTTTTTAGTTTTAGTTTTGCCTTCAGCAAGTGAAATGCATGCTCAATTGGGTTGAGATCAGGTGATTGACTCAGCCATTGCAGAATATTCCACTTCTTTTCCTTCAAAAGCTCCTGGGTTGCCTTTGCAGTGTGTTTTGGATCATTGTCCATCTATACAGTAAAGCGCCGTCCAATCCACTTTGCTGCATTTGGCTGAATCTGGGCTGACAGTATACCTCTAAACACTGCAGAATTCATCCGGTTGCTTCTGTCTTCTGTCACATCACCAATAAACACCAACGACCCAGTGCCACTGGAAGCCATGCATGCCCATGCCATCACACTGCCACCACCATGTTTTACAGATAACGTTGTGTGCTTTGGATCATGAGCTCTTCCAAGACTTTTCCGCACTTTTTTCTTCCCGTCATTCTGGTACAGATTAATCTTAGTTTCATCTGTCCAAAGAATGCTTTTCCAGAACTGGTCTGGCTTTTTTAGATGTTTTTTTGGCAAAGTCTAATCTGTTTTTTTTTATTCTTCAGGCCTATGAATGGTTTGCACCTTGTGGTAAACCCTCTTTATTTGCTCTCATGAAGTCTTCTCTTGATTGTAGACATTGACAATGATACGCCCACCTCCTGGGGGAGTGTCCTTTACTTGTCTGGATGTTGTGAATAGGTTTTTCTTTACCATAGAGAGGATCCTGCTATCATCCACCACTGTTGTCTTCCGTGGATGTCCAGGCCTTTTTATGTTGCTGAGCTCACCAGTGTGTTCTTTCCTCAGAATGTACCAAACTGTTGATTTGGCCACTCCTAATGTTGCTGCTATCTCTCTGATGGATTTGTTTCATTTTTGAAGCCTTACAATGACCTGTTTCACTGGCATGGACAGCTCCTTTGAACGCATGATGTAGGTTCACAGCAATAGATTCCAAATGCAAATATCACACTTAGAATCAACTCCAGACCTTTTACCTGCTTAATTGGTGAAGAAATAACGAGGGAGTAGCCCACACCTGGCCATAAAACAGCTTTTGATCAAATTGTCCAATTACTTTTGGTCTCTTGAAAAAGAGGGGATGGCTATTCTTAAGAGCTGTAATTCCTGAACCCTTCCTCAAATTTGGATGTACATGCCCCCAAATTAAACCTGAGAGTTTATATATTATATAACTATAGGTTTAATATATTTTGGTAAATACCTGAAAAAATTTAAAATTGTGCCTGTGTCCAAATATATATGGACCTAACGGTATACCATAGTTTGTAGACACTATAATTTTCACACAAACCAATTAATATACACTTGCAGTTATTTTTTTTTTTTTTACCAAAGACATTTAGCAGAATACACTTTGGCCTAAAAAAATAAAGAAATTTGATTTTATTGGATATGTTTTATAACAGGAAGTAGAAAATATTGGGTTTTTTTTCAACATTTTCAGTCTTTTTTTGTTTATATAATAGAAAACATAGTGGTGATCAAACACCACCAAAAGAAAGCTCTATTTGTGTGAAAAAAAAAGATAAAAATTGAATTTGCGTACAGTGTTGCATGACTGTGCAATTGCCAGTTAAATTAGCACAGTGCACAGGGATTAGAGCACCTGTCAGTTTTTATTGCTGTCTGTGTCCCCATTAGGGAGATTCACCCTCTCTATTTGTCCTACTTACTATTATCACTGAAAGTAAAAGAAAATCCCTAATTTTGGGTTGACACCACAACAGGATTAGAGGGGAAATCTCCTCTCACTTCCTTTTGTGCCTATGGACAGGAAGTAAAATCTCACAATCAGACACAAGGCAGGAAGGGTCAGTATAGCATATGGAAGGCAGGAAGGATCACTATGGCACATGGAAGGCAGGAAGGATCACTATGGTACATGGAAGGCAAGAGGGATCACTATGGAACATGGAAGGCTGAAGGGATCACTATGGAACATGGAAGGCTGAAGGGATCACTATGGCACATAGGAGGCAGAAAGAAAGGATCACTATGGCACATGGAAGGCACGAAGGATCACTATGACACATGGAAGGCAGCAAGGATCATTATGGTACATGGAAGGCACGAAGGATCACTATGACACATGGAAGGCAGCAAGGATCATTATGGTACATGGAAGGCAGGAAGGATCACTATGCCACATGGAAGGCAGAAAGGATTACTAAGACACATGGAAAGCAGGAACGATCACTATGGCACATGTAATGCAGGAAAGATCACTAAGACACATAGAAGGCAGAAAGGAAGGATCACTATGGCACATGGAAGGTAGGAAGGATCACTATGGCACATGGCAGGAAGAGAGAGAGGAGGGAGTTCACTCACCCGAGGCTGGCTGGTCTCCCGAGGCTCAGGCAGTGACATTGTGTGCACTGCTTCAAAATTCCCGCCCACACAATCCCTTCACAGCCACAGGATTGGCTGCATTCTGGGGTTTGTGGGGAGACATGGGGAGAGCTGAAGCAGATTTAGCCTACTTCTTCTCCCATTCTGTAGAGAGGGCGGGCGAGCCGACAGGTGGGTGAGCGGGTGGGGAGACTGTGCCAGTCTCAGCTGCAGCGTGGTGCAGACTGACAGGTGGACTTGTTCCAGCACTGGGCTCCGCTGCGGGATTCAGCCCGGATTCGCAGGACACAAGGATTTACTTGAAATCCCAGGGCGGTCCGGGCAAATCCAGGACAGTTGGGAGGTATACTCAATCCAGTTGTCCATTCTTGGTTGCTTCAACTGGTCCGCTGATGACATTTACAAAAAATTATAAATACATTTTCTCGGCTGACCATTGCATCTACGATCCTCAACATTGCCCGTTTCTTTGTGCTCCTTCAAAAGAGCTTTCACAGCACATCTTGAAACCCCAAATCTGCTTTGACCTCTTTGCCAGGGAGTGACCTTGCTGATGCTATAGAACTACCTTGTGGCTTGTTGCTGTGCTCAGTCTTGCACTGTATGACCTGGGACTTGAAACTGTCTTCTTCTATAACCTCACCTTGGTGTCAGACTTTAGCTGTTCTTCTCCCAGTTTTAAGCCTCCTGCGTAGCTGTTTCTGCGTCAGTTAATGACTGTGTTTCAGCCTACATCATATTTGTTAATGATCATTTGCCCCTGCTTGGTATAATTTGATTAATCACACGCCTGGCTCTATTCCTACAAAATCCCTGACTTTGTGCAAGCGTAAAAATCGATGCCGGTTTGAAGCCAAAGGGTAGTCACACCAAACATTGATTTGATGTCGCTTTTTCTTCTGTTCGCTGACTTTGAAAATTGATTAAAAAAAAATAAATAAATAAATTAAATTTGAAAGCGTTCTTACTTTACAGTATTTCTTCACACCTGCCTGAAACTTTTGCACAGAGCTGTATACCCTTTAGGCATCACCGCAGAGGTTTAAGGGTGCAGGGAATTCTAAATATTTTTGGCAGATGTAACTGTTCACACCGATGAAATTTAGCTGTGTGCTTAGTTTGTTTGCCTTGGGTTCTTACTATGTTTTTTTTTTTTGCAAGCGTTCAGCCTTTCATACTGACACAAGTGAGAGTTAACATCCTCGGGCAGGTCAGCGGGTGAGTTAGAGCAGACAGGCTTGTGAACAGTGTAGGGTCGGTGCCCTTTGATATGCAATAGGCTACGGGCTTTGTTTAGCGGAAGGACGCTTACGCTGTGGCTGGGTGCTTAAGGGCCCTCCCCGTATGCAAAATTATGTGCTGCTGCAGTGTACGCTGGGATTGTTTGGTTTTTCAGATTCCTTTTCGTAGAATCCAGACATTTGGGGGACATCCTATCTATTAGGAGTGGATTAATGACTCTTAACTGTTTTACAAGGACATGGCTGGCTTGTGGTCTAGCGCTGATTAAGATTAGTTTGTCACACGTTCCTGAAGCCTCCATAACTTGGTGGAGGCGTGCCCCGACTGGGGAGCATTAGCTTGTCAATTCCAACTCATACTTACCTGGCAGAGGAGATACCATGATCATGAAGGTGGTTCTCCCAGGGTGAGGCTTGGCCATTGCACTCCGGCTTTGCTGACCCCTGCGATTTCCTCAAATGCAGGAAACTCGACTGCATAATTTGTGGTAGTGGGGGACTGCGTTCGCGCTTTCCCCTGTTCATTTCTGGTCAAAGACAGTTTCTAAAGATGCCTCTCTTGTGCTTCACACATCAGCTTTTATCATATTTTTACAGGCAGCCTTCTCCTTTTTATAATGCCTTCTTTGCAGCTGTGTGTGGCAAACTTTTGTCACTATTGCTTTGTCTATGATCAGCTTTCCCTGGGTACTCATATCTGCCACAGACCCCTACGCCATTCCACTCTGTAAACAGCAATGCTTAAAAGCTGATCACTGGCAAACATGGTCCTCTTTTGGACACTCCAGTTCATCCCCCTGCATGTGGCATATGGGGTCTCCTTCTCCACCTTCAACACGCTTGCCTTAGGCGGCTCCACAACTACTTTTCTCCTCCCGTCTGCCATTCGAGTTCATTCCTGATCATGGAATCCCAAGCCGAAGCAAGTCATCACAGGTTTACTCTTAAGGGGGAACGTACATTAATAGGCGAAGACACATCGGTTTACCCAATGGACGCAATTTTCGTCCTGAACATTATTAGTTCATCCCCCTGCATTAGTTCATCCCCCTGCATGTGGCATATGTGGTCTCCTTCTCCGCCTTCAACACGCTTGCCTTAGGCGGCTCCACAACTACTTTTCTCCTCCCGTCTGCCATTCGAGTTCATTCCTGATCATGGAATCCCAAACCGAAGCAAGTCATCACAGAAGATTTACTCTTAAGGGGGAACGTACATTAATAGGCGTAGACACATCGATTTACCCAATGGACGCAATTTTGGTCCTGAACATTATGTAAACTGTAGGACTCCCGGCATAGTGTACCTACTCACGTGTGAATGTGGGTGCTACTATGTTGGAAAAACTATAAATGATTTCTGGAAACAAACATACCAACACCCATCCACCATACGCAAAGGAGACCCCAATGTGCCTATTGGTCGCCATATGGCAGTTCACCCAGAATCTATCACCAAGGTATACTTTCTGGCACTCGTATCCACTTCAACCCCAGAGGCGGTTACTTTAACAAGCGTCCCCTCCAATGTGAGTTGAGATGGATATTTAATTTACAGGCCACCTCACCACCTGGCCTAAATGAGGCTTTCAGCTTTAAATCTTTTCTTCCGGGCTTTAACTTATAGCTTCTTTTTTCAGGTTCCACATATGGCATTTCCATGCTACATCCCTCACACCATGGTTTCACAAATTTATTAGCTATGAAGGCGCCCCTTTTGACAGTTCGGGACATTACAATTAGTGACACTTTAGCACCTCTATACTGCTCTGTGACTATATCATTATTTCTGTAATTGCATGCGTGCAATGTGGACGATTCACTTCATTGTTAACCATGTCCATTTGATATTTAATCTCCATGTTTCCTTCTTTCTTTTTTCCTCTGTATTATTATTGTTTGTTTTTGGTTATTTTCGTGTATTTTTCATTGTACACGTTGGCTGTTATCGTCCTCTTTGTCCACTGGGTGGTGTATGGTGTGCTCCCTGGGCTGCGCTGTTTCTTCACAAACACCCGGCGGGTAGGCTCCACCCATGCATGGCTAAATGGATGACAGGGTTCTCCTTATCTCCATGCGGGCCATATGTGCGGGGAGGTGCCCCTACCTGTCCCCACTGTGTTTCTCTAACACAGGTGGGGACTTTCCTTTCACTGGTGATGCGCCAGAACGTGACATCATCATGCCTCGAGGGGCGGGGCTTCGCCACGCGCGTCCACGTCAGAGAGACGCTTTGAATTTTGGCCTCAGCTGGTTTCATACAGCTAATGGGGCAGAATAACCAGCATTACCCAAACAACCTGTGGGGATTGACCCTCTCATCAGCTGACTCACTATTTAGAGCGCTCAGACACAGCTGGCATGTCTCAGTCTGAGGACTGTCACTCTGATGTCTGCACCTCTATCAGCAGTGAAAGGTAACACACTAGTTTATATAGGCAATTCTGGGTAACACATGCCCTTGTCCTGTTGTTACAGCACACTAGTTGTGCTTGTATACTTATTCTAAAAACATTGATTGAATTTCCTTTGTTTATTTATGGCCTTTCAGACAGTAATACTTCTTTGCTGGTTTAACATCGGGGCGTCTCTTGTGGATGGATGTGAATCAGTGGCCGGCTCTGGGTTGCATGCTTGTCCATCTTTGTGTCCATGCGGATTCTTTCAGCCAACGTGGATTCCTCGCATTTGTTTTTACCATTTCCCCCATGTCTTTTCAATGAACCCTACACCGTACCTTAAAGTCTAAATACTATATAGCTCATTATGTAAAATCACTTGTTTTTTATGTACTATTGTACAAATACTATGTAACGATATCTATGTTGCAGATAAAGATAAAGTCACCCAAGTATAAATCTCCCCTAATGAAGGAAAATATGTACCAATAAAATGTTCGAAATGCTCCAAATCTTCATGGACTGAGCTCAGCTTGACTCTGGCAGTGCCTGGATTATTAGCTTTGGGTTTGATATATATGTCTATGTATTAGTTCCTTGTCAACAAGACCAAGGGAATCTGACGTATTGGTTCAAAAGGCTGTTTCTGTAACACAGACAGAACCAAGTTCAAGTCCCAGGGGTTTAGGGGCACCTTAACCGGAGGATTAAGACGCGTCACCCCCTGCATAAAGTTTCGGACCAAAGAATGCGAAGCAAGTGGCCGTTGAAATAATACCGATAAGGCCGAAACCTGGCCCTTGATGGTACTCAAGGCCAGCTTCATCTCTAATCTCAATTGTAGAAAATCAAGAATTCTGCCTATCACATATTTTCTGGGATGCCAACCCCTGGATTCACACCAGGCTACATAAGCTTTCCAGACTCTATGATAAATCATTCTGGAAGCTGGTTTCCTTGCATTGATCAAGGTAGATATCACAGGACCTGAAAGCCCACGACTCTTCAGAACGTGGGTTTCAATAGCCAAACCTGTCAAATTTAGCATTTGTAAGGCAGGATGGAACACTGGACCTTGAGATAACAGGTCTGGGCGTACTGGTAGGGTCTACGGGGAACCCACCGTCATCCTTACTATTTCCGCATACCAAGTCCTTCTGGGCCAAGCGGGGGCCACCAGAAGTACTGACTTCCTTTCCTGCCTGATCCTGCGAAGGAGTTGTGGCAGTAGCAGAATAGGCGGGAATGCGTAAATCAGTGAGAACCGATGCCACGGAATCACCAACGCATCCGTCCCGCATGCAAGAGGATCTTTTGTCCTTGCCACAAATCTGTCTATCTTTTTGTTGAATCGGGATGCAAAGAGATCTACATCTGGAACCCCCCATCTTTGGCATATGGCCCAAAAGACGTCAGGATGCAGGGACCATTCCCCTGGAAGTAACTGCTGGCGACTTAAATAGTCCGCCTGCCAGTTCTCTCTCCCTGGAATGAAGAATGCCGATATGCATGGCACATGCTTCTCTGCCCAGACTAAGATCTGGTTCACCTCCTTTTGAGCAGCTCGGCTCCTGGTGCCTCCCTGATGATTGACATAAGCCACTGCTGTGGCATTGTCAGACTAGATCCTGACCGGGCAACCCTGTAGCCTGATAGTCCAGGCCTTTACGGCTTTACCGCACGAATTTCCACCATGTTGATGGGTAAGGTCCTCTCGGTTCTGGACCATAGCCCTTGGACTGCAGACTGTTCCACAACTGCTCCCCAACCCGACAGACTGGCATCTGTTGTTACCACCGTCCAGGTAACCGGTAGAAAGGATTTCCCCTTCTGCAGGTTTTCAGGTATGAGCCACCAATTGAGTCTCTGACGCACCGTATAAGACAGGTGCATCGGAAAGTCTAATGCCTGAACCTTCCTGTTCCAGGCTGACAGAATACTGTGTTGCAGCATTCTTGAATGAAACTGAGCAAAGGGAACTACTTTCGAATGCAGACACCATCTTTCCTAGCAGCCTCGTACAAAGGTGGACAGAAGGACCCTTTTTGGCCCTGACTGCCAGAATCAGCTCCCTTAAAGCAGTGATCTTTGCCTGAGGTAGAAATATTTTCTCCTGGCTTGTATCTATGATCAGACCCAAATACTCCAGTCTTCTTACTGGTTTTAGGAACGATTTTTCTAGGTTGAGGATCCAACCTAGGTGTTCCAGATACTTGACTGTGGTCCTCAAGTTCCCGTTCAAGGAGGCTACCGACCGGTCTATCAAGAGCAGGTCGTCTAGGTATGCTATTACAGCTATACCCTCAGCCCTTAATCTGGCCAGAGGAGGAGCCAAGATCTTTGTGAACACTTGGGGTGCAGTGGCTATCCCAAAAGGCAGAGCCACAAACTGGAAATGGCGCCCTCCTATCTCAAAGCGCAGAAACTTCTGATGAGCAGGAAAAATGGGCACATGCAGATATGCATCTCTGATGTCTATCGATGCCAGAAATTCTCTTCCTTGCAGGATGGAGACTACTGTCCGAATTGATTCCATGCGGAAGGACTGAATCCTTAGGAATCGGTTCAGATCCCTTAAATCCAGAATGGGTCTGATATCCCCGTTTGGTTTTTGGAACGTAAAAAGGTTGGAATAGAAGCCCAATCCTTGATCCTTCGCGGGAACCACCATAATGACCTCCTGCAACAAAAGTTGCTTTAACGCTAGAAGGAGCGACTGCTTTTTCTCTGGATCTCTGGGGACACTTGATCTGAGGAAATGAGGAGGGGGAAATTCTTGAAACTCCAGCTTGTACCCTAAGGTTACCGTGGAGATTACCCATCTGTGCTGGAAGTCCTCCTGCCAGAGCCTTGAGAACTGTAGCAGGGGCGCCCGTTCATGAAGAGCTCTTAGTGTTTTGCCTAGTAGGCTTCTTCCCCAAGGACTTCTTTTGTCCCTGGGGTTGACTCTTGTTTCTTGACCCAGATGGGGGAGGCCGTCGAGACTGCCTGGAGGCTGAAGCCCCTGGCCCTGGGGAAAGAGGGACACTTACTCTTCTTCTTAACAGGTAAGAGAGTGCTTTTCCCACAAGAGATTCTCTTGATATAGTTATCCAAGTCCTCTCCAAACAACCTTGCACCACGAAATGGAAACCCAGCCAGCAGCTTCTTACATGGTGCTTCGGCTGACCAATTTTTCAACCATAGGATTCTACGTATATGCACCAACCCCAGTGAAAGACGAGAGGTTTGCATGATAGAATCTCTGATGGCGTCAACAACATAACATAAGGCCCGCTGGAAGGTTAGCCAACCCCTAGGCCTGCTGTTCAGGTAAAACTTTGATGACCTGCTTAACATGGTCTCTTAAGTATTGACAGACTCCAATTGCTGCTACTGCAGGTTGAGCCACTGAACCTGCTAAGGAGAAAACATCCTTCAATGGGGATTCCATCTTTTTATCCACAGGATCCCTGAGCATCTGAGCATTGTCTACGGGACAAGTCAGACTATTATTTACGGAGGAAATTGCCGCATCAATGGCCGGTATTCCCCACATCCTAATAAACTTTTCTTCCATAGGATAAAGTGTTGAAAACTTTTTTGGCGGAAAAAAACGTTTATCTGGGTGATCCCACTCAGAACAAAGGAGCATTTCAAGTAAATTATGAACAGGAAAAGCATGTGTTGTTTGAGGAGGTTTCAGTGACCCTAAAGAAGAAGAGGGTTCTTTAACTGATTCTGATATGGGCAACTTAAATGTGGAGCGGACCAATCCAGCAAGGATCTGTACTAAGACTTTCTCCTCTTGGGAAGCCGAAGAGGGTCCCTCTCCACCTGATTCCTCCGAAGAGGAATCATCCATCCCATCCTGATCCTCTGAAAGGGATTCTTCTCCTTTATCCCAGAGCTCCTCTGCCTGAAGGTCTTGGGGAACAGAGGAAGGCCTAGTGCGTTTTCTTCCATTGAGTGAAGATGTAATCACGGCCATTAATCTTTCCTCTAAACGGACTGAAAAAAAAAAGCTACATGTCGCCTATGATCTGCCTCCATGGGAGGCACCCGCTGTAATGACTGGCCTCTTATGTGACAGCTCTTTTATAACTGAGGGTGGGGCCACAGGTGACCCCGCCCCCCTCTGACGCACGGGGACATCCCTATGGCTTCCCCGTAGCGTCAGAGATGGTAGAAAGTTGTAGAAAGTCAACCATCACTGCAGCCCTCCACCAGTCGGGGCTTTATGGCAGAGTGGCCCGACGGAAGCCTGTCCTCAGTGCAAGACACATGAAAGCCCGCATGGCGTTTGCTAAAAAAACACCTGAAGGACTCCAAGATGCTGAGAAATAAGATTCTCTGGTTTGATGAGACCAAGATAGAACTTTTTGGCCTTAATTCTAAGCAGTATGTGTGGACAAAACCAGGCACTGCTCATCACCTGTCCAATACAGTCCCAACAGTGAAGCATGGTGGTGGCAGCATCATGCTGTGGGGGTGTTTTTAGCTGCAGGCACAGGACAACTGGTTGCAATTGAGGAAAAGATGAATGCGGCCAAGTACAGGGATATCCTGGATGAAAACCTTCTACAGAGTGCTCAGGAAATCAGACTGGGCCGAAGGTTTACCTTCCAACAAGATAATGACCCTAAGCACACAGCTAAAATAACAAAGGAGTGGATTCACAACAACTCCGTGACTGTTCTTGAATGGCCCAGCCAGAGCCCTGACTTAAACCCAATTGAGCATCTCTGAAGAGACCTAAAAATGGCCGTCCACCAACGTTTACCATCCAACCTGAAAGAACTGGAGAGGATCTGCAAGGAGGAATAGCAGAGGATCCCCAAATCCAGGCGTGAAAAACTTGTTGCATCTTTCCCAAAAAGACTCATGGCTGTATTAGATCAAAAGGGGGCTTCTACTAAATACTGAGCAAAGGGTCTGAATACTTAGGACCATGTGATATTTCACCAAAAGAAATTAATACTCAGCGCTGCCTCTCTAAAACATATATTACATCTACCTACATCAAAGTGTTATCGTGCCAAATAAATTCATACAATGTAATTCAAAATAAGGTGCAATCAATAAAGTTCATCTCTTGTGAAGTACAGGATAGGTGACACATTAGTGCAATCTTGGTGACTTCCTGTGTTCCCCTCCTGGGTCCCCACTCACCAGATAGAGATGAAAAATAGGCCTGTGTGTATAAAGATGGTGTCTTCTGTCCAGCGGATATATAAGTTGGTTGTACCTCAGAGAATGGAATCTTCTCCCCTCCACCGCTTGTTATGGGTCCAGCATACTTTACTTAGTCATAAGTGATTGAAGAGGTAAAGTTCGGACAAGTGAAGAAAGAGAGGATATAGTGTAATACTGCAAGGTTTATTTTAAAGGTTTAAAATCATTACACTTACATCAAAGTCTATAAAATGTGCAAAAATTGCGGCCTTGGCATCCAAACAGCCTTCACAGATAATCCTCAGCTGAGGATTATACACACAGGCGTATTTTTCATCTCTATCTGGTGAGTGGGGACCCAGGAGGGGAACACAGGAAGTCACCAAGATTGCACCAATGTGTCACCAATCCCGTACTTCACAAGAGATGAACTTTATTGATTGCACCTTATTTTGAATTACATTGTATGAATTTATTTGGCACGATAACACTTTGATGTAGGTAGATGTAATATATGTTTTAGAGAGGCAGCGCTGAGTATTAACTTCTTTTGGTCATTTTTTGGGGTACTTACCTCACACTATAGCTGCAGCCTCATTGTATATATACATTGTATATGTGTGTGTGTGCAAACATATACACACACATACATTTTGGATTCACTAAAAAAAATTTTATTTTTAATTTTAATTTTGCTTTATTTCCACACATATTTTTATTTGTAGCTTTATTTGTAATTTTTCACTCAGTAATACTTACTCCACAGCGCGGGTTTATTCTTACTATTTTCATGTGATATTTCAGTTTTTCTTTTTTAATAAATCTGCAAAAATGTCAACAATTCTGTGTTTTTTCTGTCAACATGGGGTGCTGTGTGTACATTAATGAGGGAAAAAAATGAACTTAAATAATTTTAGCAAATGGCTGCAATATAACAAAGAGTGAAAAATTTAAGGGGGTCTGAATACTTTCCGTCCCCACTGTATATATATATATATATATATATATATACTGTAAATTGTGAAAATACATGCAGAATTTTCCTTTGTTTTTATCATAGGTTTGCCTGCTCCTTGTCTGTATGGAGTCATACTCCCAATTCCTTCTAAAAATCAAGTTATGTCCAAAGGTTGTCTGGTTTCTTCCCTTGTTATCCTGGCCAGAATGACTGTGGTAGGCACATTAGATGCATTTGATTGCAATCTTCAGTCTAAAGCTGTTTAAAGCACTGCACCAAAATCTGAGCATCCAAAGACTGAATCCAAGGTAAGATAAAATCAAAATTATGTAAGGATAAATAAAAAAAGAGAAAACTAATCATGCTCATAATCATTATTTATCATTTTATTTATACTTAAATAATTTTGAATTCCATTGTTGTGTCTGTAGCACCCACCTAGATTAGTGTAAGTTGTTCAGTAAATCTAGTTAGATCCTCTGTATTCAGTGGAGCAGGGGTTGATTATTCAGGCCTGCTCAGTGTCTCACAGGCTGCTGCTCTGATTACTTACTCCTGTATTCTAGAGAATTATAGAATTATAGTGGGAGGAAGAACAGAGTAAGTAGCCTGAATATTTATGACAGTCCAGCCAATCTCTGGGGAGGTGTGCTCAGTAGGTGGCTGGAAGGCCCATAAATAATCTGAGGCCTGAGGTGGGAGTGCAAGGTTGCCAACTGTCAGTAAATTTACAGTTTGTAAAATCTGTAATTTTTGCATCTGTCTGTAAATGTCCATTACAGACTTGCAGGCTGCAATAATGATGAACTTTACAAACTGTTTGTAAATTTACTGACAGTTGTCAACCCTGGTGGGGGGGCAGAGTTCCTGGGTGCATTCCTGCTGGAGGAGAGTGCTGAGTAGGGACTCTGCCTAAGAGGCAGGGTTATTGGAGGTGCCATCTTGAAGACATCAAGGTCCCAACAACTTTAGCTGGGCTGTCTATTTGCAAAGCCTCGTCCTGGAGTTGGTTTGGGTCGGAAGAAGCTCACTGGAAAGAGCCAAGCGGAAGTTGGGGGGGAAAAGTGTCCAGCTATCCTATGTTGGTGTGAGTCTGTATCTCCCTCACTGAAGAGTGCCCCGGTGGATATCGGAAGGAGGCAACCGATGATCCTGTGGCCTCGTGAGTAGATGACCCCAATGCTGGAAGTTAGTGACTGTGTGTAGCTCTTGGTTCTTTGGGAAAATTCCTAGTAACCTGTCAGTATTAGAGATTCTGTGGGACATTCTGTGCCGCACAGCAAGATAGAAAAGGTGTCCGCAAAGTGTTCAGTTCACCAGTTTTTTGGGTATCCCATTCTCCCTTCATCCCATCTACGTTCAATGTTACAATAAAACCCTAAAAAGACACCCTAGACTGTTCTATTTAAGCCAGTGGAAGAGTGAAGAAAATGCCATGCGCCTGGCTGTGTGTGCTCTTACTGGGGAAAGAGTTCACATGCCGCCCCTTAGGACGTGTCTTTGTAGCCTTGATGAGGGGGGTATTCCCTGGTCCCAAAATGTATTGGCTTTGTGTTTATAGGCTTTCATCTTACCTTGGAATAAATGTATATCTGGATGGTCAGATTTTGGTGTGGCACTTCAATCTCAGATTTTCTCAGCCACAAAATAAGGAGACAGTTGAGGTTCTTCGCGATTGAGAAGCTGCAGGCCCCTTCCTTTTCTGAATGAATAAAACCAGTGTACTGATCCTTGACTCTGTCCATTCACAACTGAAACATAGTAAACTGTTTTTACTATGCTTCAGCTTGTGAATGAAGGGGAAGCTCTGTAAAGAGCTCTTCCTGTCCATTCATTCAGTGCAGCTGAGACTGCAGAGAAGGAGATTGAGGGCTGTGTCCTCAGTCTGCTTTCTCTGTCTCAAAGGCAGACCCCTAATATCCCACCAAAGCCCCCCAACTGGACTACTAAAAATAATTGTTAAAAATATTTTTTTTAAAAATGGTACAAAATAATTAAAAATTAAAACAAAAAACGACAAAACTACCAGGGTCACAAAGGTCGCACTCATGACTGGGCCCTGATGTTCTGCCACCAGGCTCAGAGGGAATGGCCCTGGTTGGGGATCACGGGGGCCCTTCATAGTTTCTTGAACTGGGGGCCCTGAAGGTTCTAGTTACAGTGACTTGAAAAAGTATTCACGCCCCTTGAAATTTTCCACATTGTGTCATGCTACAACCAAAAATGTAAATTTATTTTACTGGGATTTTATGTGATAGGACAACACAAAGTGGCACATAATTGTAATGTGTAAGGAAAATGATAAATGGTTTTCAAAATTTCTTACAAATAAATATGCAAAACTTAAATTTTACTTAGGGGTCTCAGAGTGAAGGAGGTTGAATACAAATGCACAAAACACTTTTTAGATATTTATTTGTAAAGAATTTGGAAAACCATTAATAATTTTCCTTCCACTTCACAATTATGTGCCATTTTGTGTTGGTCTACCACATAAAATCCCAATAAAAGACATTTACGTTTTTGGTTGTAACGTGACAAAATGTGGAAAATTTCAAGGGGTATGAATGCTTTTTTCAAGGCACTGTACATCACTGAATAAATGTATATCTGGATGATCAGATATTGGTGTGGCACTTCAATCTCAGATTTTCTTAGCCACAAAATAGTGGAGGTTCTTTGGCATTGAGAAGCTGCTGGCCCCGAAAAATCCAAAATCCAGATATCTAATTTGAAAACGTCTATACCCATTATAACTTATCTTGAGTGAAGTTCTTCTTTTTCGGGGGAAAGGTCCTGAAAGTCAAGGAAAAAAAAAAAGAAGGAAGATGCCTGGTTTTCAAAGCATCCTTGTTTGACCCTCAAAGGAAGTAATTTCTTTAGGAACATTCATATCACTAAATATATACAAAGTGTTTTGATAGTTTGCTGATTTCAGTACTGACATTATGTTGTTTCATGGCTCACAGGGCTTTGGGGATTAGTGAACAATGCCGGTTTTGGCCTTACTGTTGCTCCCAATGAGTGGCAAACAAAAGAAGACTTCTCCAAGGTCCTGAATGTGAACCTTCTTGGGGCTATCGATGTCACAGTGCATTTGCTGCATCTTGTCAGAAAAGCCCGGGGACGCATTGTCGTTGTATCCAGTGCCGCTGGAAGATTGGCTTCTATAGGTGGGGGATATTGTCCTTCAAAGTTTGGCCTGGAGGCTTTCTCGGACAGTCTAAGGTGAGTTGCCATGATGTTCGGAGGTAAAAGAATGGTAGCTTAAAATAACTATTGCTATTCCCCTTGTTCTTCTCATCCAACAGTACTTGTGAGCCTTTTATAAGTTATTTTTCACACCGTCTCTCCTGTCGTCTCTATCTAGCACTCTAAAGGTAGCAGCTGTGAAACTCTGCGATTTTTACCTTTCAGAAGTCAGATGTGGATAGCTAAAAAGAGTGTCCAGATACAATTACATCACACCTTCATGCCTGATTGGCTGGAAATATTTTTTTTTTCTATTGGCTAGAAGAGAGGATTTCAGTGCATCTGGGCCAACTTACAGTTTTACAACAGAGATTGACCTCTTGTCTATCAAGGTGCATTTATAAACATCCTAGTAATCAAGGAATTGAAGCAAGCTAATTTTTTACTCATAAAAAGTGCACTGCCACAGCACCCCAGCTGAGAAAGGCTGCTCTAGCTGACTGAAATGTGGATATTTAGATGCAGATCTATTCAACACCTTCCGATTGTGTCTCAAAATTGAATTATTTTGGACCACAGTAGTACATTATGCTACCACTGTCAGAAACCATAAACCAGGCGGAGACAAAAAATGCAATTAAAATCACACCTTTAGGGTGGGTTCACACTTGAGAACGCAGCGGCTCCCAACAGGAGTCCGGTGCGTTTTCATTCACTGTTTCAGGTCCAATTTCAGCCCAAATTTTGGGCTGAATTCAGACCTGAAACAGACCAAAAGATTCACAGGACCCCTATGCAAATTTTCACCGGAGCCGCTGTGGAGATGTGTGAACTGGCTCCATAGAGAGCCAATCACAATCTCCTGCTATCCGCATCCAGTTCGTACTAGTGTGAACCCAGCCTTAATGAAATAGCAAAAATAACACTTCACAGGAACGTAGTCGAAAAATGAAACTAGGGTTTTGATGCCAGAGTGCGTAATCACGCAAACCAGGGTCAGGAAGCCAGAAGTCAGCGTAGTCGGGATCAAAAATCAGGCAGAGGTATCAGAAGAGAAGTCAGCCAGAGTCATACACAGGAACACAGGCAGGAACACACTGGGGATCATAGACCACGCAAGAGCAAGGAGGAAATGAGCTAAGCTGTTTAAATAGCCAAAAGGGGCTGGCTGTAGGCTGGACTAATGAGGCAGGTTAATGGTAACCAGGTGAGTCACTGTGGTAATTAACCGAAAGCTGAGCAGCTTCTGAGCACTGAAAGAAAAGAGCTGTTCGTTAAGTAACAGGAGCCCCGCCTGACAACCACATCTTTAAAGAACTATTTGTCCCCAACTCCAGAATGGGAACTTTTTGGCTTGATAGACATTCCAGGAGAAAAAAAATCTCAACAGGCTTTAAACAACTGTTCAGTGTTATCTCTCGTGGCAATGAAAGCTATCCTACAAAAATGGATTTTCTCCAATCCCCCCCACCATTTCATTGTTTATAGATAAACGGTATGATTTTTGCATGGGTGAAGACTTTCTTATATAAGGAAACTCAGGTCCACATATTTTTCAATGTCTGAGAATCTTTCATTAAAATTTACCTACTGATACCCAACAATCTATAGTACAATTTTTCCAATCTACACAATGGTATCAAATTGGACTATTAACCAATGACCCTCCAATCGATCTTTCACCTCCCACCTAAACTATATATTTCATAGTTTGTTAACTAAGGCCTCCCCCACACCTCCGATTGATAGTTAACAGACCAACAGCTATCCATTCAGCAAGCACTGCTTAAAGTGTAATTAAACCCCCCTATCGTTTTCAGCCAAGGAAGCTGCCATCTTTGCCTCTGTTTAATCTACAACTGCCATGATGCTGCACATGTGATCAGTTATGACACCAGCCATTGGATGGTTTGACAGTTTGGTTGAGAGCACAACCAATGGGAGTGTTATATTTGAGGCAAGTGCCGGAAATTAAACTGTTTTATGGATGGGTTTACTTCCGCTTTAAGTCTATTACCAGACCCAATATCTCCAGTTCAAATACAAAAATGCAAACTATAATATCAAAAAAATAATGTTAAAGTTATGACCAACCTTACTGTCACTTAAATTCTCATGCCAAAAAATAAAGAAAATAATTAGTGTGCGTATAATATATATATATATATATATATATATATATATATATATATATATATATATATATATACACACATACATACATACATACACACACACATATATATATATATATATAATGTATATATATATATATATATATATATATATATATATATATATATATATATATATATATATATATATATATATATATATATATATATATATATATATATATATATATATATATATATATATATATATATATATACACACACACACACATACACACTATATTACCAAAAGTATTGGGATGCCTGCCCTTACACACACATAAACGGTAATGCACCCCAGTCTTAGTCTGTAGGGTTCAATATTGAGTTGGCCCACCCTTTGCAGCCAAAACAGCTTTAACTCTTCTGTGAAGGCTGTCCACAAGGTTTAGGTTTTAGGTTTTGGTCCAAATTATTTTGGGAGGGGGATTATGATGTGGGGTTGTTTTTTAGGGCTTGGGCTTGGCCCCTTAGTTGCAGTGAAGCGTCAGCATACCAAGACATTTTGGTCAATTTCATGCTCCCAACTTTGTGGGAACAGTTTGGGGATGGCCCCTTCTTGTTTCAACATGATTGTGCACAAAGCAAGGTCCATAAAGACATGGATGAGCGAGTTTGGGGTGGGGTACACAGAGTTCTAACCTCAACCCAGTAGAACACCTTTGGGATGAATTAGAGCAGAGACTGCGAGCCAGGCCTTCTTATCCACATCAGTGCCTGACTTCACTGGGCTTCTGGAAGAATGGTCAAACATTCCCATAGACATTCTCTTATACACACTCCCAAACCTTGTGGACAGCCTTCCCAGAAGAGTTGTAGCTGCAAAGAGAGGGCCAACTCAATATTGAACCCTACAGACTAAGACGACATTAAAGTTCATGTGCGTGTAAAGGCAGGTGCCCCAATACTTTTGTTAATATAGATATACTGTATAATATAATTACATTGTTATCTTAAAGCGGAGTTTTGCCCCCGCATGAAAAAATTTAAAAGTCAGCAGCTACACATACTGTAGCTGCTGACCTTTAATAATAGGACATATACCTGTCCTGGAATCCAGTGATGTCAGCACCCCAGCAAATGTTTTGGTTCTCGGGTGCTGCTGCCACCATGGTCTGTAAGGGAAATTGGCAGCACGGTCCGACGGAAGTAGGGAGGGGTACCTGTCAAAAACAGATAAGCAGAGCTTCCACTTTTGAGTGGAACGTCGCTTTAAGAAATGACAAGATAATGCCAAATCACTAGGCCCATAGAAGATATGTAAAAATAGTTGCGGTTCGTAGACGATGTACAGGTGTAAGAGTTGGTGAACTGGTTAATAAAGTCCAAAATGATTTTGTGGTCTGTGTTAAAACATTTATAGGAAACCTTTTACTACATTTTATACTGTTTCTGTTCCCCAGGAGGGAGATGCGCGATTTTGGTGTGAAGGTTTCTATCATTGAGCCGGGAGCTTTCAAAACCCCTGCGTGCATGGTTGTGGATGTTTACAGAAATAACCTAAACCGAATGTGGGAAAGACTTCCAGCGCATATTAAGGAGAGCTATGGAGAGGACTACTTCAAGCAATGTAAGCTATAACATATTGCAGCTTTTTGTTACTGCAGAGAACACACCACACCTGAGTGTTCATAGCCCTTGGTGTACATTTCTCCAACAGGCATTTTTATGTATCGGTGTCTGTCTGAGCCTCATAAAACAGAACAAAAGATTACAGCGCACACATACAAAAATGTCATTTAAAATCCTACAAGGCTTTTTAACACACCTGCACATAATAAGCAAATCAGCAAATATGGGGATTTGGTCACACCATATGGCCATACAGTGCTTAAGCCCACCACTGCGTCAAAGTACCCCATTATCAGTGGGTCCAACACTAACCATACAATGAAAGATCCCACTTCTCAACCATGGGAGAAACACACTCCTCTTTATGGGAAAACTAAAAAGACTCCTCCTATAACTCAGGTGGACATTAATTAGAAGTACTGGTGGGGGGTGATGGGGTGCTCCATCCCAAGGGGTCTGGTCAGGACCCATATAACAGACAAAGACTTGGGGGACACACCCTAACTATGCATTACATTAAAGATGGTGCTGCTATAAGACCATATAAACAGAACAAAAGATTACAGCGCCCACATACAAAAATATCATTTAACCACTTAAGGACCGAGCCTCTTTCTGAGATGTGTTGTTTACAAGTTAAAAACATTTTTTTTTTGCTAGAAAATTACTTAGAACTCTCAAACATTATACATTTTTTTCTAATGCCGCGTACACACGGTCGGACTTTTCGTCTACAAAAGTCCGACGGACCAAATACGGCTGACAATCCGATCGTGTGTGGGCTTCCCCGGACTTTCAGCAGACTTTTCCAGCCGCAAATCTGACGGACTTTAGATTTGAAACATGTCAAATCTTTACGTCGTAACTCCGCTGGACCCAGAAATCCGCTCGTCTGTATGCTAGTCCAATGGACAAAAACCCACGCTAGGGCAGCTATTGGCTACTGGCTATCAACTTCCTTATTTTAGTCCGGTGTACGTCATCACGTACAAATCCGTCGGACTTTTGTGTGATCGTGTGTAGGCAAGTCCATTCGTTAGAAAGTCCGCCGCAAGTCCGCCAAAAGTCCGTCGAAAGTCTGTCGGACGGGCTGTCGGACTTTTGTAGCCGAAAAGTCCGACCGTGTGTACGCGGCATTACACCTTAGAGAATAAAATGGAGGTCATTGAAATACTTTCTGTCACACCATATTTGCGCAGCGGTCTTACAAGCGCATTTTTTGGGGGAAAAAATCCACTTTTTTTAATTAAAAAATAAGACAACAGTAAAGTTAGCCCATTTTTTTTTATATTGTGAAAGATAATGTTACGCTGAGTGAATTGATACCCAACATGTCACGCTTCAAAATTGCGATCGCTCGTGGAATGGCGACAAACTTTTACCCTTACAAATCTCCATAGGCAACGTTTAAAAAAAATGTACAGGTTGCATGTTTTGAGTTACAGAGGAGGTCTAGGGTTAGAATTATTGCTCTCACTCTACCGATCGCGGCGATACCTCACATGTGTGGTTTGAACACCGTTTTCATATGCGGGCGCTACTCATGTATGCGTTCGCTTCTGCACGTGAACTCTTATTTATTTTTACACTGTTTTAAAAAAAAAATTTGTGTCACTTTTATTCCTATTACAAGGAATGTAAACATCCCTTGTAATAGAAAAAAAGCATGACAGGACCTCTTAAATATGAGATCTGGGGGGCAAAAAGACCTCAGATGTCATATTTACACTAAAATGCATTAAAAAAAAAATCAATATCAATGATATGGAGACGGGTGGGGGCTATCTTCCCCTCAATCATCTCCATGTCAGGCCACAAGAAGGATCCGATCGCTGCTGCCGACGGCTCCGGTAAGCGGCTGGGGGCACCAGAGCGCGGTGGGAGGGGGGGGCCTCTCCCGCCGCCGATAAAAGTGATCCTGTGGCGAATCCGCCGCAGAGGCCACTTTTATCTGAAACCAGACCACTCACTGAAGAAGAGGATACCGGGGGTTATGGCAGCTAGTTTCTGCTAAAAACAACGATATTCCTCTTCAAAGTACCGACGTGTAACGACGGTGGGCGGTCCGGAAGTGGTTAAAATCCTAAAGGACCCACTGAAAATGGGGTACTTTGACGCAGTGGTGGGTTTAAGCACTATATGGCCATATGGTATGATCAAATCCCCATATTTGCTGACTTGCTTATATTGTTATTAAATAGCCTTGTAGGGTTTTAAATGACATTTTTTGTATGTGTGCGCTGTACTCTTTTGTTCTGTTTGTATGGTCTTATAGCAGCACCATCTTCAATGTGATGCATAGTTAGGGTGTGCCCCCTCCAAGTCGTTGTTTGTCTGAGCCTCATCACTCTTTCCTTAGGCTTAATGTACACGGGAAGCTTTACAACCCCTCCTGAACGATTTAACTTGACAGATAGTAACCGATGTTTACAAACTTCAGTTTTGCCGCGTTAACATGCTGCATTTGTGTTTAGAAGGGTTATTTTTTTTCTTTTTTTCAAATAGTCAAAAATTAAAAACACCTGTTAACGAAACACGGCTAATCTATCACGAATGCATTTTTTTTGCTTTCCAAAAAATTCTTCAGAGAAAATTGAGGACTGTCCGTGATGCAGCTACAATCACATCAAAAAATTCTTCTAAACTCAACTGCCTAGAAGCTCCTATAAATGACCCCGTGTACAAGTACTGATAAGATATCATGGAGGAAAGTTCAGGGGGCAGCTGAAAAAAAAAAAATCCCAACTGCTCCTAAACTTCTGTTTACCAGCAGCAGTGTACATGAAGCTATAGGCTCCGTTCACGTATCTGCGTTCCGAGTCATGGGCGGAATCGCCGCGATTCGCAATAGCGGGATATCGCGGGATGCCCGTATGTTCCCAGTGCGTTGCCCGTCGATTCCAATAGCACCCCAAACGCAGCACGATTTTCCCACCGGGCGACAATCGCGCTAAAAACACGCAAACGGAATCGCAGGACGCCTGTCGCCCAAAAGAAATACAGGAGCTTCTTTTGGGTGTCGTCCCGCAATTTTATTTGCACGTTTTTACCGCGATTGTCGCCCCCCCCCCCATATGCGTAAATGTGAACGGAGCCTTAGGCCTCATTCACACGAGGTGGACTCCGTTTCCACGAAGCCCGCCTCGGTCCGCCGGCTCAGCGAGAGATCTCTCCATTGATCTCCGCTGAGCCGGCGGATGACAGGTCCCTCTCTGCTCACTGAGCGGGGAGGGGCTTGTCAGGCGCCGCTGCTGCCTATGGAGGGATCAGATGAAAACGGACAGCATGTCCGTTTTCATCCGATCTCACCCGATCCGATCCGCCAGCGACGGATCTGGACGTAGGGCCATCCATCTGCGGATCGGACCGGGTTGGTTGTCAGCGGACATGTCTCCGCTGACATCCGTCGCTCCATAGGCTAACATGGAGCACCCGTTCAGGTCCGCCGTCAAAACTGACAGGCGGACCTGAAAGGTCCGATCATGTGAAAGGGGCCTTAAAGTTTATTTTTAAACCTTTTTCCCTTTTTTTTTCCACCTGGTGATCCTGCCTGTTACACACTTCTGGTCCTAGGAGACAACGCTCACTGTGCTTTATTTATGGAGGAGCAGCGTTGTCACCCCAGAGCAGGAAGTATCCCCCTCATCCTTTCAGAGAGGAGTGCAGGATCCATGTCTCCAGCATGAAACAATTTTTATGTGATGATCAGCGAGCCTCAAATGATCTCTGTTAAAATTCAGTTTTAAAAATCTTTTTTCAAATGTTATAATCATGTTATAAACCTCACTGGCATTTTAACCTTGATCACATATCAATGCAGAATTACTCAGCACATTTAGATAGTATGTGCCCACATCTTACCTATGTTTCTGGAGTGTTAAGACACGTCTCTTTCACAATTTAAAACTGAACTCCAAGTATGGATTTTTTTGGCATGGAAGTATAGATTTCTCATACCTGTGGGACTGCTGTTAAATTCGATAATCACTGTGGAAGTTCCCCTTATTACAGTGATTGTCGCTGTCTTCCGGGTCTTCTGCCAAGCTGCTGCCCTGCTGCATCCTAACCACAAGATTTCCCTCTTCAACTTTAAAGAGTTGCCTATGGACAGTTTTGATTACTATAGGGCTGCCCCTTACATTAGAGTCCCCATCAGAGTCTTTTTTGTATCAGACTTTTCTCATACTTCCCCCCTTATATTAGGGTCCCCATCAGAGCCCCCCTTACATTAGGGTCCACATCAGAGCCCCCCTTATATTAGGGTCCGCAATCAGAGCCTCCATTACATTAGGGTCTCCATCAGAGGCCCCCCTTACATTAGGGTCTACATCAGAAGCCCTCTTACATCAGACTTTTCTCTTTACATTAGGGTCCCCATCAGAGCCCCCCTTACATTAGGGTCCCCATCAGAGCCCCCCTTACATTAGGGTCCCCATCAGAGCCCCCCTTACATTAGGGTCCCCATCAGAGCCCCCCTTACATTAGGGTCCCCATCAGAGCCCCCCTTACATTAGGGTCCCCATCAGAGCCCCCCTTACATTAGGATCCCCATCAGAGCCCCCCTTATATTAGGGTCCGCAATCAGAGCCTCCATTACATTAGGGTCCCCATCAGAGACCCCCTTACATTTTTTTTAATATAAATTCTTTTTTATGAGACCCCCTTACATTAGGGTACCCATCAGAGCAGTCCACTTGCATTAGGGTCCTCATCAGAGACCCCCTTACATTAGGGTCCCCTTCAGAGCAGCCCCCTTCATTAGGGTCTCCTTCAGAGCCCCCCTTACATTAGGGTCCCCATCAGAGCAGTCCCCTTGCATTAGGTCCCCATCAGAGCAGTCCCCTTACATTAGGGTCCCCATCAGAGCAGTCCCTTTGCATTAGGGTCTTCATCAGAGCAGTCTCCTTCAGAACCCCCTTACATTAGGGTCTCCATTAGAGCCCCCTCCCTCATCACTGTAAGGCACAGAGTGCTGTACCAACAGGATGGGAGTTATGAGATGGAGCACTTCTGGGCTGAGGAAGTTTTGTTCTTCTGTGAATTCTGAGGAAAGTACTTCATTGGTTGCCAGGATGCAAGCAGGAAACTACGCTGCAGACTGCGGAAGGTGGGGAGGGGGTGAAGACCACAGGCAGCCTCCGCTGACCTAGAAGAGGAAAAAAAGCAGCGCCCTCTAAGTGTAGCAAGTTGACATTTTAGTTCTCAGTGCATATTGAGGACACATCACTGACCCTAGCTGCAGGCCGTAGAGGGTCATATGTGACCTGCAGGCCATAGTTTGGAGACCCCTGAAATGATAATTGGCACAAATGTGCCTCTCTCTCTCATAATATATATATATATATATATATATATATAATAACACCAGTACTGTTGCCCTGATCAGTGTACTGTGTAACTTTGATATACCCAACAGACATCAAGATTCTGGAGGCATTACCAGTAATATCCAGTCCAAAGACGTACAAAGTCCCAGATTGTATGGAGCACGCCCTGACTGCTGTCCACCCCTGGACCCGCTACTCACCCGGCTGGCACTCCAAGCTGCACGACATCCCTCTATCCTACCTCCCTACTGCCATCTCGGACTATTGGCTGGGTCAGTTTACTCCCAAACCTGCCTCTAGGACATCAGCTGATGAAAAAAGTAAAGGTCACTGATTTGTGGCATGAAGAATTGGTTAATCTTGATGGCCATTGGGTCACTAAAACCAAATGTTCACTGTGTTATCCAATCAAAATGCTTATATTTCCTGTTTAATCCTCTATTGTTATATTTACACTGATACAATGTATTCACTACTAGAGGGGCGGTTGGCGTGTCCCTGTCATTTGTCCCTGTCAATTGTTCAATAAAGCTTTGTTTGTAAAATACCCAGTTGGAAGTGGTGTGTGGCCTTTCCTACATCTGCAATAAGGGGTAGATGGTGAGTTGGGACGAGGTTCGGGCTAATCTTGCCTTTGCAGCAGATCTTGCCTGTTCATGATCCAGCGGGCCCACTGCTGACCTTTGAACTTAGGTCAAATGCCTTGGAAGGGAGAATAATGGGGGCCTAGTTAAGTGCTGCCCCCCTCTGTGTACTTGAAGCTTCTGTAGGGAAAGGATAAGGGAAAGCTAACAACCTGCATAGGGATAGATTAGAGTTACTTAGGAAATAGTACTTCAAATTTGATTACTAGCTCTTTGGACGATCAATTATTTTTTTTGCCTTTTTTTTTCCTATTGTTGTCTTATTTGTCTTTAATTTTATTTTGTGGCTGTTTTAAGTTCAGGGGTCTCTTTTAGATGTTGTCCTTCAAGGTTTCTCTTTAATCCTTACTTGTCCCCTCCTGGCAGCCCGTTAATTGGGTATAAATACCAGGAGGCGGGACAGACTTCCTAATCACATGATCACTGTAACTGGTGGCAATCACAGTGGTGATATGACCTGGAGCCCATCCTGCTGACTCCCGATCTTTAACAGGGATCGAGAGTTGATTGTGACGGCTTGGTCACTGTGCTCTCAACATATAAACATCGACCCCTGAGGACACATAGGTGTGGTTGGTCCCTGCTGCCTACCTGGTTGGCTTCAAAGCTGGAGCAAATTTTTCATTTTTTTCACAGCTGTTAAAATTGAAATTTTTGCCTAGAAAATTGTTTAAAACCCCTCATCAATTGTACATTTATACAGAAGCCCTGTAGAATAATTAAAATGGTAGTTGCAATTTTTTTTATGTTGACAATAGTTGCCCAGATGTTTATCAAATCAAAATTATTAACACAAACACAACACAATACTCAACTTTTTGGTACAATATAAAATATGAGGTTGCATTGAGTAAATAGATACCCAACGTGTCAAGCCCTAAAATTGTGTGTGCCCTTGATATAAAATAATGGAATCCAAAATTGTCTGGAGGTGGCACCATCTGAGGCCCGTAGAAGTAATCACATGGATAGACAGCCACCCACAGGTCTTTTCTGGATGGATGCCCATTGCCCGGTGAATAAATTGATACCAAAATCATGGCTGCTGTAATCTTATTCTAACCACTTCCTTTCCGATGTATTGCAATAGTACGGCAGGGCGGGTGCTTTCCAGTTCCAGGAGGGTATCCAGGGACAGCCTCCCCTGAGGCGCACAGTGGTGCAATCCTGTGACCGCTGTGTCCTGTGGACTGCTCTATACCTGGCCGCTGTAAGTAGCCCAGACATCATGTGATTGTTGTGACGAATCACAGTGATCACATGCTAACATGTAAACTTAACTGTCATGAATGGTTTTCATTCATGACAGCTTACTTACTATTGTGATATCTGTGATTGATCACAGTTATCACATAGCATAGGGGCCATTCACAGCAGCCCTGTACCATGTGATAGCTGTAGCCAATCACAGCAATCGCAATAGTAAGAAAGCTGTTATGAATGAAAGCCATTCATTACAGTTAAAACAATTGCTGTTACAGTGATCACTGTAACAAGCAACCACAGTGTAAAAAAAAATCCAGATCAACTTCCCTGAGTAGTGTCCCTAATCACTGCCACCCACTCAAAGTGTCTCTAATCAATGTCTCACCAGTCGCAGTGTCCCTGATCACCTCCTCACCATTTACAATGTCCCTGATCACCTCCTCACCATTTACAATGTCCCTGATCACTGCCACACCATTTACAGTGTCCCCGATCACTGCCACACCACTTACAGTATCTCTGATTACCACCTGTTAAAATACTGTTATTATGGTATTAATATCGATATATTCAATAATTCATATTGATGAGAAAAGTTCCAAGAAAGTCCATTCAGTTCTTATATAAAAACTCAAAAATTGATTTAATAATAAAAAATAGCAAAATATTACAAGAACAATATCCAAATGTGGAATGTAAAAATAACAATAATGTATTATATTCTTAAGATGAAGATTGAATCAGATGTGTGTGTGTGTGTGTATGTATGAGAAGCTGTCCCAGCTTTCTTCAATGTCTTGTGGTGTGTGCCTGTCTGCTAGCAAAACTCTCTGTTCAACTCCTTTTACTCCTAAATGCAGCCCCCACCCTCTCCTAAAAAGGCCCTGTTTTGTCTTATAGTTCCACAATCTCTTCTAAAGAGACATAGCTTCCCTCCCACCTCTCACACAAGGATGGGGGTTGTTCAGTTTCTGTGCATAGACATTCCTGAGGAGTGGGCAAGAACAATGTGTGAAACCCAGTGGCGTCACTAGGGTTGGTGTCACCCGGTGCCGAAAAAATTGGTGTCACCCCCTCCTCCACCAACTACCTCAGTACAGACCCCCCCCACTAACTACAGACCCCACTCCATCAATATAGCCCCCCTCCCTCAGTACAGACCCCCTTCCATTAATATAGACCCCCGCTCAGTGCAGACCCCCTTTCCTCAGTATAGACCCCCCAATAAGTACTGACCCCCTCCCTTATTGCAGACCCCCCCCCATCAGTTCAGACACCCTCCCTCAGTGCAGAGTCTGCAGACCCCCCTCCATCAGTGTCAACCTCCCACCTCAGTGCAGACCCCCCCATCAGTACATACTCCCCCCTCAGTGCTGACCCCCATCAGTATGGAATCCCCCTCTCAATGTAGACCCCTGCCCATTAGTATAGAATCCCCCCTCAGTGCAGAGCCCCCATTAGTATAGAATCCCCCCTCAGTGCAGAGCCCCCATTAGTATAGAATCCCCCCCTCAGTGCAGAGCCCCCCATTAGTATAGAATCCCCCCTCAGGGCAGAGCCCCCATTAGTATAGACACCCCCCTCAGGGCAGAGCCCCCATTAGTATAGACACCCCCCCTCAGTGCAGAGCCCCCATTAGTATAGACACCCCCCCAGTGCAGAGCCCCCATTAGTATAGACACCCCCCCTCAGTGCAGAGCCCCCATTAGTATAGACACCCCCCTCAATGCAGAGCCCCCATTAGTATAGACACCCCCCTCAATGCAGAGCCCCCCATTAGTATAGACACCCCCTCAGTGCAGACCCCCATTAGTATAGACACCCCCTCAGTGCAGAGCCCCCCATTAGTATAGACACCCCCCTCAGTGCAGAGCCCCCATTAGTATAGACACCCCCCTCAGTGCAGAGCCCCCATTAGTATAGACACCCCCCTCAGTGCAGAGCCCCCATTAGTATAGACACCCCCCTCAGTGCAGAGCCCCCATTAGTATAGACACCCCCCCTCAGTGAAGAGCCCCCCATTAGCATAGACACCCCCCTCAGTGCAGAGCCCCCATTAGTATAGACACCCCCCTCAGTGCAGAGCCCCCATTAGTATAGACACCCCCCTCAGTGCAGAGCCCCCATTAGTATAGACACCCCCCCTCAGTGCAGAGCCCCCATTAGCATAGACACCCCCCCTCAGTGCAGAGCCCCCATTAGCATAGACACCCCCCCTCAGTGCAGAGCCCCTTATTAGTATAGACATCCCCCCTCAGTGCAGAGCCCCCATTAGTATAGACATCCCCCTCAGTGCAGAGCCCCCATTAGCATAGACACCCCCCTCAGTGCAGAGCCCCCCATTAGTATAGAATCCCCCTTCAGTGCAGAGCCCCCATTAGTATAGACATCCCCCTCAGTGCAGAGCCCCCATTGGCATAGACACCCCCCCTCAGTGCAGAGCCCCCCCATTAGCATAGACACCCCCCCCTTAGTGCAGAGCCCCCATTAGCATAGACACCCCCCCCTCAGTGCAGAGCCCCCCATTAGCATAAGACACCCCCCCTCAGTGCAGAGCCCCTATTAGCATAGACACCCCCTGCACCCACACATACATAAAGTTTACAGACCTCAGAACAGCGCGGATGATACACACAGCCGTGTGTGTCCCTCGGGCTCCCCCTCCTCTTGTGGAAATGTAAACAGAGAGGAGGGGGAGGCGGCTTCAGTCCGCTGCGCTGAGGGACACAGCGCAAGTCCGGACAGAGGAGCAGATCAGGGCAGCGGGCAGTGTAAGCGGTGCGTGCCGCTACCTACAGGTGTCACCCCTCTGGCGGGTGTCACCCGGTGCGGCCCGCACCCCCCGCATCCACCTAACAACGCCACTGGTGAAACCATTTAACTTATACAATATAAGTTTCCTTTAACATAAGATCAAACATATATATATATATATATATATATATATATATATATATATATATATATATATAAAATAAAATATTCATTAAAACCCTAATGTTCTTATTAATATCCTAATCAAGAAATATTGTAGTATGAAAACTTATCATCTTAACTAAAACATGAACTTTTACATCTTAAGAAAGGTGAAACCTTTCTTATAATATGAGGTGGTAAGGTGAGAACCCAGCTCAAGATACCTAAATTACTAACACACGTTTGGTTCTCCATAGGAATGTTTATAACAATATGTATACTTTTACAAGTATAAGAATCTATATAACTTCACTTTTTCCATAACTAAAAAAGATATAAATATATATATTCAACTCAATTCTATAAAGATCTAATCCATTCATTCATTTGTTAATATTTGTTAATTGATGAATATTAGATTATAACACCGCCACACCAGTCACAGTGTCCCTGATCACCACCCCATCAGTTATAGTGTCCCTGATTACATCCACACCAGTTACAGCATCCCTGATAACCGCCACACCAGTTACAGTATCCCTAATCACCACCACACCAGTTATGGTGTCCCTGATCACCGCCACACCAGTCATATTGTCCCTAATAACTGCCATGTCAGTTACAGTGTCCCTAATAACTGCCATGCCAGTGACAGTATCCCTGATAACCACCACACCAGTTACAGTGTCCTTAAACACTACCATGCCAGCTACAGTGTCCCTGATCACTGCCACAGCAGTCATTTTGTTACCACAAGGACTTGTTCACATGTGTGATGCTCACTGAAGAGTCATCTATGTTCGGATCAGCGGGCAGTGACGAGGAGGTATATGGACCCTCTTATCCCCCTTATCTCACTGTGTCTACACCTCAGGTTTGGAGCACAATACACGTTATCTAAACTCCCAAAAGGGGGCGCAGCTGTGGCAGGGGGTATAACTCCCTGCTTATAATCACTGTTCCTGATTTGCCTGTTTATTGACCACGTTTCTGCCTGTTGCCTGGACCGATCCTTTGCCCGTATGCTGACCATGTCTCTGCCTACTCCAGAACTGACCCATCTGCACGTCCGACTATGTTCCTGGGAGACTCCAGTCCCAACCATCCCCTGTGGACAACTGCAATCAACTGGAACCGCAGGAACTCTTTTCTTACTCCTTTCTTTAGCCTCCTTTATTTCCTGGCCAGTGAACATGGCATTTCTGGGGGCAGCCATGTACCAGTAGGCTAGACTTGCATGCTTATAGGTAAAAGGACAGCTGTAGGTGACGATACACTAAGCTACATTCCAATATCACTCGTTTAGAGGCCTCAATTACAGCACATTGGTTTTGATACAATTGGTTGATTTGTGTGATATACAAGATACAATCGGTCCAAAAAGTTAAAAAAAAACTCTCACACATGTGGTATCGCCAGACTCAGAAGGATTAGCAGAATGTGTTTTGGGTTGTAATTTATTTTAAGTATATCCACGCTAAATGTGAAAAAAAACTACATGGCCTGGGCAGGAAGGGGGTGAAAGTGCCTAGTATTGAAGTGGTTAAGGGCTTGCTGGCCCACATTTATTAACCTCTTGCCGACCCTCACACAATAGAGAGGGCACCACAGCCAGGCACCGTGACCTACCTATATGTCGTGGTGTACTTCCTGGTTTGGCAGAGTGCATCCATGCGCCTCCTGCTGACTTGTGCTGTGATTGGACACAGTACGAGTGTGCCTGCAGATATCAGCCAATGATTTTGGCTGAAACCTGCTGATTGGCTGTGTCCAATCACAGCACAGAAAATAAAGAAGGAACGTTGGGACTTTAAATTAGTCTATTGACATTGTGGAGGTAAATTGATAGAAGTACATACTGTATTTATTGGCGTATAACACTCACTTTTTCACCATGAAAATCGGGTGCAAATAGCGTGTGCGTGTTATACGCCAATACTTCAATTTTAGCTGCCTCGGAGGGGACAGGGAGGGGGCGGGATGAGCGCCGTCAGATTACATACAGTGAGAATCTCCTGTTTACTTGGCAGCCTCTGTAATAGGAAGTCCTGTCTCCTGGGCTGCCATTGGACCACTGTTCTGTCTATCATAGGAGATTCTCACTGTATGTAATCTATCAGCACTCATCCTGCCCCCCTCCCTGTCCCCTCTAGGCTGCAGATGGGTATCGATCAGGCTGTACTGGTGGCAATGGTGAGGATGCTGCATTGAAGGCAATAGAAAGGCTGCAGATGGGCACCGACCCTTATTTTTCTTCAGATTTCCTTCGTTAAAAATTTAAGGTTTTCTTTCTGATACTTCCCTCTTAAAATGAATGTGCGTGTTATACGCCGATAAATAATTGAATTTATTGAATATGGAAGGATGTAGAAAATACATATCAGTAAAAGAAAACTCATAAAAAAATATATAATTTAAAATGTATTCTATACACACATATGTGCGCATGTAACATGGACATCAAGGGTACATAAATATATATCAACTTCGCACCACATGGTGGTCTGGAATAATTAATTGATACATTCAATAAATTCATATATGTACATATGTCATCTAAGCAGCACTTTGCGGAGGAAACAGGAATAATATAAAAGCAGTAAAACCATGATTCATTTGTAGATGATGATCTGGATTGATTGTCTAGTACAGGCGTGTGTCTGCATCCTTAATTTTTTATGTGTTTTCTATTACTGATATGTATTTTCTACATCCTTCCATGTTCAATAAACATGTACTTCTATCAATTTACCTCCACAATGTCAATAGCCTCATTTAAAGTCTCAACTTTCCTTCTTTATTTACTTGAACCAGGGATGGAGGCACACCACATATGTGCTTCATATGAAGTCTCAAAATCCCCCCCCACCACCACCACCTTTTCTCAATCACAGCACAGAGTTACAAACACACACAGAACTCTGTGTACAGAGAACAGGTACTCTGTCCCCACTTCCAGGAGACTGGGCCGCGGCGAATTACGCCAGCAGCTCAGCGCCCCTCCTCCTCCTTCCCTTCTGCCGGGCCAGTGAGAGAGCACAGCATGCTTTGCGCATGCGCAGTAGGGACCCGGCCGTGAAGCCGAAAGGCTACGCTGCTGGGTTTCCTTACCCAAAATAGCGGTGGCAGCACCAGATCATCAGCTGCAGTGCCGACATCGCTGGACTCCAGGACAGGTAAGTGTCCTATTATTAAAAGTCAGTAGGTACAGTATGTGTACAGTATGTGTGTACAGTATGTGTAGCTGCTGACTTTTAATTTTTAAAGGGGCGGGCAGAACTCCGCTTTAACATCCAGGCTATACATCTAATAAGGAAGCACATCTGTGATCAGCAGCTACATCATAGACATACATATGATGATTCCACAGTTAGAAACAATTACAAATGTATCAAGGGACATTAAAAAAGGAAATTGAAATGGCAATGAATAATCTCATGATGCATGTAACAAATCTACGCTACACTGTCTATTGCAACTTCGTAATTTAGTAGCAAGTTCAGGTTGGACATTTACTAAGAACAGGTCTGTCTATATTAGACTCTACAACATTATATGTCACACTGGAGACACCTAGTGGTGGGTGTGTAAAGTTGCAAAAAATAATGACCTGGCTATACTATTCTAAAAGCTACACAACAGTATAGGTTGTTACCATGCATTATTGGTCATATAATGCTCTGTGGTTTACACATCAAAGTGTACCGATGTACTTTACAATAATGCATGCTGCAAGCACTATGAGGGGCACACCTGGTCCATTTCTAACAGCACTCAATTATGCAGGTTCCCTTGGCCTCCGAGATTCTGCTCTATCCTGGTTCTCTGCCTATTTATCACAGCATTCCTTCAGTGTTACCTACAACTCTGTCTTCTCCTCTCCATTGCCCCTTTCTGTGGGGGTCCCCCAAGGCTCGGTTCTTGGACCCCTTCTCTTCTCTATCTACACCTCCTCCCTCGGTCACTTAAAAACTGCCCATGGCTTCCAATACCACTTATACGCTGATGACACCCAAATCTATCTGTCTACTCCTCACCTCACTCCTTCAGTCTCCTCTCGCATTACTAACTTACTAACTGACATATCAGCATGGATGTCACACTACTTCCTTAAACTAAATCTCTCTAAAACTGAGCTTAAAGCGGTTGTATAGTCTTTTTTTTTACTTTTACCTACAGGTAAGCCTATAATAAGGCTTACCTGTAGGTAAAAAAAATATCTCCTAAACCTTTACGGTTTAGGAGATTTTCCCCTTGCTATGCGCCGCTGACTGCAGCGGCGCATGCGCACAGGGGATTCTCGGCTGAAGCCCGGCAGCTGCCGGACCTTGCCAAGTAAGAAATCTCCCGTGCGCATGTGCGGGAGTGATGACATCGCGGCTCCAGCCACTCACAGCGCTGGAACCGCGATACCCGGGAGACACGCCGAGGCAACATGACAGCTCCCTCGGCGTGGACCAGGTAAGATACTGACGCCTCGTTCTAAGGTAAGTATTTCATAATGAGCTAGTATGCGGTGCATACTAGCTCATTATGCCTTTTGCTTTACAGGGTTAAAAAAAAAAAAATTAGCGGGTATACAACCGCTTTAATATTCGCCCCCCCCCCCGCCCGTGCCCCCCTCCATGGCTTTTCCATCAAAATCAACAATGCAACCATCAGTCCCTCCCCTCACGCCAGGGTACTCGGTGTAATCCTAGACTCTGACTTGTCATTTCAGCCTCAAATCCAATTGTTGTCAAAAGTCTGTAGAATTCACCTCCGTAACATCTCCAAAATTCGCCCATTTTTAACAAATAAAACCACCAAGCTCCTCATTCACTCCCTTGTTATCTCTCACCTTGACTATTGCAACTCCCTTTTCATTGGCTTACCTCTCCATAGGCTCCTCCCCTCTTCAGTCCATCATGAATGCTGCTGCCAGACTTATCCACCTTACCAACCGCTCAGTGTCTGCCAACCCTCTACTCCAATCCCTACACTGGCTCCCAATCAGTGTCCACCAACCCTCTTCTCCAATCCCTACACTGGTCTCCATTCAGTGTCTGCCAACCCTCTCCTCCAATCCCTACAATGACCACCAACCCTCTCCTCCAATCCCTACACTGACCACCAACCCTCTCCTCCAATCCCTACACTGACCAGCAACCCTCTCCTCCAATCCCTACACTGACCACCAACCCTCTCCTCCAATCCCTACACTGACCACCAACCCTCTCCTCCAATCCCTACACTGACCACCAACCCTCTCCTCCAATCCCTACACTGGCTCCCAATCACCCAGCAAATTAAATTAAAAAAATACTAACCACAACATACAAAGCCATTCACAACTCTGCCCCGAGCTACATCACCAATCTTGTCTCCAAATATCACCCAAATCTTCCTCTCCGCTCTTCTCAAGACCTCCTGCTTTCAAGCTCTCTCATCTCCTCCTCCCATGCTCATCTCCAGGATTTCTCCAGAGCCTCTCCCATCCTCTGGAACTCGCTACCTCCATCTATCCGGCTATCCCCTACTCTTGCTACCTTCAGGCGATCCCTGAAAACTCATCTCTTCAGGAAAGCCTATCACATCTCCAACTAATCTCCTACCACTTCCACCAGCTCATTCCCAACGGTTACAACCTTTTGTACCACCTGCCCCACCCTATTAGATTGTAAGCTCTTCTGAGCAGGGCCCTCTTAATCCTCTTGTATTTTATTGTATTATAACTGTATTGTCTCCCTTTTATATTGTAAAGCGCTGCGTAAACTGTTGGCGCTATATAAATCCTGTATAATAATAATAATAATGCAGGTAGGCTCACAACAAACGCACCTGACCATCAAAACACTGCAACAACGCATGGCATGCACTGGAAAGCATGTGTGTTGCTATGCAGTATACTGGAAAAGTCTGGTGCATTTTCTTGGCAACTCACCAGTAATGTGGTGGCCCATCCATTAGGGGCGCACGGGCACCGTCCCCCCATCTATGCGTCTGGCCCCCTAATCTACATTCGGGGCGTGGGATGCATGGATTCCAATGGTGGGGTTGTTGGGTTTTTTTTTAAGCACGTGGCCAGAGGCTCTAATAGGCTTCAAAAAAGGTTGGGCTCTCCACAAAAGATCTCCATTTTCCGCTCTGGCAGAACGACGACCTGCCTTGTTTACATAGGCAGATCGCCGTTCTGTAAGCAATCATTGGGTCCCGGCGGCCATTGCGGCTGTCGGACTCACCGATTGACTCCAGCTGTGTCCAATCACAGCAGCAGCGGGTCTCCGGTGGCGCAAGCGTGTGCACCCCAGAGCCGAAGATGGGAATCAGGTACAGGTATGTGATTTTGCGCTGTGGGGTGGTCCTTAAGCGCTTAAACATGCATTGCAATACTGTATATATTTCAGGGATGTTTTCAGCTATTTGTCAGCAGTTAAACTTTAAAGCGGAGTTCCACCCAAAAATTTAACTTTCAGCTGTCCGGATTCCTCCAGCCCTCTGGTGTCACATTTGGCATCTTTCAGGGGGGAGGGGGGAGCAGATATCTGTCTAATACAGGTATTTGCTCCCACTTCCGGCGAAAGATTGCCATAGTATCCGCAGCGATCTACGCCATGTCCGGCTCCTCCTCTGTCCCCGCCCCACACTGTATTCCCGGGAGACACACAGGTCCCAGAAGACAGCACTCGGAACGTGCAATGTGACTTCCTGATTCCCTTACTAGCAATGCCGGTACCTCCACCCGGAGTTGAGGGGACTGTTCGGATTCGGGTGAGGACAATGCTACATAGTTAGTAAGGTTGAATAAAGACACCAGTCCATGCAGTTCAACCTGAGTGAGTGTGGGTGCGTATCTACAATCATCCCTATTTATTTAAGGTACCCATATAGCGCTGCCCATTCACGCAGCACTCCACACATACATTGTACACCCACATTGGTCCCTAACCTCAAGGAGCCCACAATCCAAGGTCCCCAACTCACATTCATATACTAGGGCCAATTTTTTTGAACAGAAGCCAATTAACCTCCCAGCATGTCTTTGGAGTGTGGGAGGAAACCGGAGTACCCGGAGGAAACCCACACAGGCACAGGGAGAACATGCAAACTCCAGGCAGATAGTGTCGTGGTTGGGATTTGAACCAGCAAACCTTTTTACTGCCAGGCGAGAGTGCTAACCACTACACCACTGTGCTGCCCATAATGCTGACACTTTAAATATACCATTCACATCAGTCCACTCAAGGAGTTCTTATTTCTATCTCACACACAAGGGCCAACTTGGAAAGCACCCAACTAACATCCCAGCACAGCTTTGGAGCATGGGAGGAAACCCACACAAGCACCTGTCCAGGATTCAACCGGACAGTTCTGGTTTATAATCATGTGTCCGGGTTTCAGTCCACCTGAAACCCGGACACATTATTCAGACCAGGCTGCGGCTCCCCCAAGTAACCGAGATAGTCATACACAAATCTGTTGCCGCTGCTGGCGGCTGTTTAGGAGCAGGTTTGGCATCACGGAAGGGTGGGGTGATGATGTCAGCAAGAGCAATTTGGCCACACCCACTGGCACGCTCTGTGCGCTACATTACTACTCTCCTTGGAGCACCCAAATGTGTCCCAGGTCTTTTATGATCCTATAGTGTTTACTGCAAAAAAAAAATTGCTCTGTGCCCCAAAAGTGTTCCGGTTTGGCTTGAAGAAAAGGTGACAACCCTACCAAGCACACATGCAAACTTTATGCAGAAAGTGTCCTGACCCGGGCTTGAACTAGGGACCCCAGTGCTGCAAGGCAGATTTACTCCCCACTAGAGCTGCATGATTAATCTTTATTAATTGAAATCATGATCTTTTTCTCTTCCTGATCTTCAAAACAGCATGTCACAATTCTATAACAAGTGCAGAGAGTTCTCACAGCTGGGAAAAAAAAATCCGGGCAGCCTGCCAAGTTTAATCACAACATGCTAATAAGTAGAAACAAAGTATCTTTCCATTCTTTTATCAAAGGAAAGAACTCCAGCGTGTAAATGAAGGAAGTTTAACCATTTAAAGTGGAGTTCCACTCTAAAAATTATTTTAGCATTTTTCAGCTCAATTAAAAATAGTTACATAGTTACATAGTAGGTGAGGTTGAAAAAAGACACAAGTCCATCAAGTCCAACCTATGTGTGTGATTATGTGTCAGTATTACATTACATATCCCTGTATATTGCGGTCATTCAGGTGATTATCTAATAGTTTCTTGAAGCTATCAATGCTTCCCGCTGAGACCACCGCCTGTGGAAGGGAATTCCACATCCTTGCCGCTCTTACAGTAAAGAACCCTCTACGTAGTTTAAGGTTAAACCTCTTTTCTTCTAATTGTAATGAGTGGCCACGAGTCTTATTAAACTCTCTTCTGCGAAAAAGTTTTATCCCTATTGTGGGGTCACCAGTACAGTATTTGTAAATTGAAATCATATCCCCTCTCAAGCGTCTCTTCTCCAGAGGGAATAAGTTCAGTGCTCGCAACCTTTCCTCATAACTAAGATCCTCCAGACCCTTTATTAGCTTTGTTGCCCTTCTTTGTACTCGCTCCATTTCCAGTACGTCCCTCCTGAGGACTGGTGCCCAGAACTGGACAGCATACTCCAGGTGCGGGCGGACCAGAGTCTTGTAGAGTGGGAGAATTATCGTTTTATCTCTGCAGTTGATCCCCCTTTTAATGCATGCCAATATTCTGTTTGCTTTATTAGCAGCAGCTTGGCATTGCATGCCATTGCTGAGCCTATCATCCACTAGGACCCCCAGGTCCTTTTCCATCCTAGATTCCCCCAGAGGTTCTCCCCCCAGTGTATAGATTGCATTCATATTTTTGCCACCCAAATGCATTATTTTACATTTTTCTACATTGAACCTCATTTGCCATGTAGTCGCCCACCCCATTAATTTGTTCAGGTCTTTTTGCAAGATTTCCACATCCTGCGGAGAAGTTATTGCCCTGCTTAGCTTAGTATCGTCTGCAAATACAGAGATTGAGCTGTTTATCCCATCCTCCAGATCGTTTATGAACAAATTAAATAGGATTGGTCCCAGCACAGAACCCTGGGGGACCCCACTACCCACCCCTGACCATTCTGAGTACTCCCCATTTATCACCACCCTCTGAACTCACCCTTGTAGCCAGTTTTCAATCCATGTACTCACCCTATGGTCCATGCCAACGCACCTTATTTTGTACAGTAAACGTTTATGGGGAACTGTGTCAAATGCTTTTGCAAAATCCAGATACACCACATCTACGGGCCTTCCTTTATCTAGATGGCAACTCACCTCCTCATAGAAGGTTAATAGATTGGTTTGGCAAGAACGATTCTTCATGAATCCATGCTGATTACTGCTAATGATATCATTCTTATTACTAAAATCTTGTATATAGTCCCTTATCATCCCCTCCAAGAGTTTACATACTATTGATGTTAGGCTAACTGGTCTGTAATTCCCAGGGATGTTTTTTGGGCCCTTTTTAAATATTGGTGCTACATTGGCTTTTCTCCAATCAGCTGGTACCATTCCAGTCAATAGACTGTCTGTAAAAATTAGGAACAACGGTCTGGCAATCACCTGACTGAGTTCCCTAAGTACCCTCGGATGCAAGCCATCTGGTCCCGGTGATTTATTAATGTTAAGTTTCTCAAGTCTAATTTTAATTCCGTCCTCTGTTAACCATGTAGGTGCTTCCTGTGTTGTGTCATGAGGATAGACACTGCAGTTTTGGTTACTGAAGCCCCCTGATTCACTCGTGAAGACTGAGGAGAAGAATAAATTCAATACCTCTGCCATCTCCCCATCCTTTGTAACCAGATGACTTTCCTCATTCTTTATGGGGCCAATATGGTCTGTCCTCCCTTTTTTACTGTTTACATACTTAAAGAATTTCTTGGGATTTTTTTTGCTCTCCTCCGCTATGTGTCTTTCATGTTCTATCTTAGCCATCCTAATTGCACCCTTACATTTCTTATTGCATTCTTTATAAATTATGAATGCTGTGGATGATCCCTCAACCTTGTATTTTTTGAAGGCCTTCTCCTTTGCTTTTATATGCATTTTTACATTGGAGTTAAGCCATCCAGGATTTTTGTTCGCTCTTTTAAATTTATTACCCAATGGGATACATTGGCTAATGCCCTTATTTAATATGCTCTTAAAGCAAACCCATCTCTCCTCCGTATTCTTTGTTCCTAATATTTTATCCCAATTTATGCCTTTTAGCAAGGTTTGTAGTTTAGGGAAGTTGGCTCTTTTGAAATTCAGTGTCTTTGTGTTCCCTTCATGTCTCCTATTTGTGTGATTTATACTGAAACTAATTGACCTGTGATCGCTGTTACCTAAATTGCCCCGTATTTCCACATCTGTTATCAGGTCTGTATTGTTGGTAATCAGTAGATCTAGTAATGTTTTATTTCTAGTTGGTGCGTCTACCATCTGACCCATAAAATTGTCCTGCAAGACACTAAGGAACTGGCGAGCCTTAAATGAATGCGCGGTTCCCTCCGCCCAGTCTATGTCTGGATAATTAAAATCCCCCATTATGATAACTAATAATAATAATAATAATAATAATAACATTTGCAAAAAAACAATTTTTTTTCTCACCTCTTAATGCCGGTTGCTAGGGGGTCCCTCGTAATCTGCCTCCTTACTCACCTCGGCTCCTTACGTCACTTCCCTCGGTGCCCTCTGCGCCAGAAGGAAGATCACCTCTCCCCCCTCCGTCTAGGCAATCATTTGGGACATGTCACAGGTCCCAGATGATTGCGCGGCCAGTCACGGCGTGTGGCGTAGCTCGCGCATGTGCAGTGGGGGCTTTACAGCTGGGCGCCCGCAGTTACAATGCCGGCGCCGCCGAGCGGAGGGGGAGACGAGCGGGGCTTCGATCCCGGGCATCGCTGGACCCTGGGACAGGTAAGTGTCCGATTATTAAAATTCAGCAGCTGCAGTATTTGTAGCTGCTGACTTTTAATTATTTTTTTTTAAGCGGAACTCCACTTTAAAGACCAAACCTTTTCTGACATTCGTTGAAATAAAAGTAAAAATCATTATTTTCTGCTAGAAAATTACTTGAAAAAATTACTTGGATATAGATAGATAGATAGATAGATAGATAGATAGATAGATAGATAGATAGATAGATAGATAGAGAGAGAGAGAGAGAGAGATATCTCTCTAGATAGATATATCTATCTATCTAGAGAGATATCTCTCTCTCTCTCTCTCTCTCTATCTATCTATCCCTCTTTCCTCCTCATTTGTCCCTCATTTTGGTCTGATCTATATAGTTGTATATAAAATTTTTATCTTTTAAAAAGTGTTTTACACCTTTCATCCAATTTCGAAATTGCTGCATTTTTAAATTTCAAAAGCCAATATAAAGGAATAGTAGTGGTAAAAAAAGTACTTGTGGGTTTAACTATTTTTTTTTTTTTTTTTAATTCTCCTTTAAGGGGGCGTATTTTATGCCTACATACTTTTGCTAATAGGTGTCCCTCGTTCTCATTTCAGAAAGTTGGGAGGTAAGCCCCTGTAAAGTCACTAAAATGTGATGAGAACTCCACAGCATAAACACAGAGGTTCCGGGTGCAGGCGCAGTCCACGGGTCATAGCAGGACACAGAATATACGTCTATCCCCCCGCCATACTTGTGTTCCAAGTCCTTGTGATTCTGGATGACGATGGCGCTTGAAATGTTTTGCACATTTTTTTTTTTTTTTTTTTATTTCTTCCGAAATAAATACAGGCTGGCCTCTTCCAGCTTCCCCACCCACACGCTGGGCAGGCAGTTTGTGTTCTCCCAACAAGGACAGAATTTTCCTCTAAAGGAACGCGGCACCAAGACTTCTTCTTCTGTTGGAGGCGCCACGTCACTCGTGAGTAGGGATGAGCTCCGGCGTGTTCGCATGGCGCACGTGCCGAGCCCGCCAGGAAGTCGGCACGGGGCAGCGCTAATCACAAGCAGTGAGACATTTCCCGATGTGCGGCTGCAGAGATCGGGAAATGTCTCACTGCTTGTGATTAGCGCTGCGCCGTGCCGACTTCCTGGCGGGCTCGGCACGTGCGCCATGCGAACACGCCGGAGCTCATCCCTACTCGTGAGGCTCAGGAATCCCAATATTCTTATACACCTTTACAGGTGACCAGGTACTGAGTTCTTCTTTCTATGTTTTCATCTACAGATCTGAAGATAAATTCTGAGTAATACGTTTAGTTTGCTGAAATGACACAAGTGGGGGATCTTTCGAATGGCTGGCACTCTTCACTGCCCTCCGAAAAGGTGATCTGCGGTGGATCCCCTTTGAGGAGAGCAGCGGCTGCCAGGCATGCTGGATGCGATCCTGTCTCTTGAGTGCATGCTGTTTTTTTTTAAGATTCTTTTTTAATCCTAAGGGGGATTTTATATCGGAAGACATGCTGTCATTATGGTTGCCACCTCATCCCTTTAAACCCGAACACATATTAATTACACAGGTTCTGTGGCTGATTAAGGTGGTAATTAAACTCATTTGTTGCTTTATCTGCATTTAATTAGCCTCAGAAAATGTGTAATTCAAAGATGTTCGGGTTTAAAGGGATGAGGTGGCAACTCTAGCTGTAATTTTGATTGCAAGAGAGGCACAGTCCCAGCTCAGACCACATTTACGGCCCTCTCTGTGTGCCGCCTGCGATGTGACGTCACCCTGGCACAGCCAATCAAGAGGCCGAAGATCGCGTACCCAGAAGAGAGACCGGGGCGAAGATGGAAGCGGTCGGGGACAAGGGAGAGCGCAGCACTGGAGGGCCGCGCTTGTAGGCAAGTCTGTTATAATGTACTAGTATGCTGTGGTTTATGGCTTAAAAAAAAAAAAAAAAAAAAAACTATAGACTTTACCACCGCTTTAAAGTGATTGTAAAGGATTGTTTTTTTTTTTTTTTTTAAATAACATATCATACTTGCCTCCACTGTGCAGCACGTTACAGTCATAGGCGTGCACAGGGGGTGTGCTGGGTGTGCCTGGGCACACCCTAATCACCCCCTGTGGCGCAAATTTCCCCTACTGATAGTTCACCAAAGCCCCTAAACACGGCTCCTAAAAAGAATATTAAAAAAAAAAAAAAAACCTACTGAAACCAACCCCGGCTCTACTAACACTGTCCATGTTTTATTACATTTGAGGTGCACACCCTAATGCAATAGGCTGCGCACACCTATGGTTACAGTACAAAACTGTTTTTGGACTTATACTTCAATGTAAAGCATTTTAGGGTGTGGCCCCCCCAAGTATGTTTTTGTATATTGTATGGACCTTGACCAGGTCTCTTGGGCTGGAGCACCCCTCCCCCTCCTCATTACCTCTTATTAGTGGCCACCAGTGCATAGGAGGAATCCCTTCAGTTCTCCCTCATAGAGAAGTTTGTATCCCATGGTTGAGACACAGGACCTTTTATCCTATCACTAGGGTAGGACCCACTACTTTGGGGTACTTTGTCGCGGTAAGTGGGCTTAGCAATATTTAACCATATAGTGTGACCAAACCCCCGTGTTTTTATTTTTAATATGTTCGGGTGTTTTCAACTAGCTTTGCAGGATAAATGTAATTTTTGTATGTGTGCGTTGTAATCTGTTTTATAGCGTAAGGCCCCATTCACACCTGAGCGTAGCGGTTTTCTGGTGTTTTGTCACATGCTTCCAAACGTTTTTGAGCTTTGGTGGGTTTTATTTATTAGCCAATAGGAAAAATTATCATCTGTTTCATCATTTTGTTGCTATGTTTTTAGATTTTGTCATCTGCTTCTTGCTCCAAAAACGCCCAAATCTGCCCAATTCGAGCGACAAAAAAGGGTCCAGAACTTGTTTGAGCTTCAGGCGTAGGGCTTCATGCGACTTGGAGTGGAGATGTGAACCATCTCCACAGAGAATAATGGATTTTTTTTTCCCCCCTCAAGCATTTTGTAGCTTCAAGATACAAAACTCTCAGGTGTGAATGGGGCCTTAGGGTGACACTGGATGCGGCTGATAAGTGGGAGATCCCCGGGGCCCACTCCGTGTGAAGCAGCGACTCTCCTAATGCCTGGGCAATGCCGTCTGATCAGGCTGCATTGATGGGCACAGCCAGGTAAGGCTGAGCTGATTGGATGGGGCCAGGCACTGATGGACACTGATCAGGCTGCATTGATGGTGCACAGCCAAGTAAGGCTGAGCTGATGGGATGGGGCTGGGCACTGATTGATCAGGCTGCATTGATGGGCACTGGTGACTTGAAGCTGCATTGATGGGCACTGGTGACTTGAAACTGCATTGATGGGCACTGGTGACTTGAAGGTGCATTGGTGAGGCTGAGCTGAGCACTGATGGATGGGCACTGGTGAGCCAGGCAGCAACCAGCAAGTGAGACTAACCCCCCCCCATGATGCCAGGGTTGGATTGGACTTTAAAATGTGGGAGGGGTTATCAAACTTACCTTCGGGCTGAAACCCCTGGACTTTTTCCCACCTAGCAACATCTCTGCTTCCACCTGATCTATTCACAATGATCAAAGGCCAAGGTCATCTTGTACTCCAGCTGCTGCCCCCCAGACATTATTAATCAGTTCCTGCCCATCCTATAGTCAAATGACAGGTGGAAACTCTTTTGTTCTGGGCAGGGGCGGATCCAGAGTCTTGTCTCGGGAGGGGCACTGCCAGAAAAGATGTTTTTTGGGGGCAATTTATTGGAGAAATAGCTGGTGCTGGCGCTTAAATCATCCCGGCACCATGGTTGTTATGGTGTCAGGGTGATTGAAGCGCATTATTTCTATTATCACATTGCTATATAAAATGAAATAGTTCAACTCACCATAATGCAGAATCAGTGGGAGCCCTGAGTGTGTAACTTGCCACCAGATGCAGATTGTCACTTGCCACGTCACCTATCATGAGGATTGTCACTTGCCACGTCGCCTGTCACTAGATGCGGATTGTCACTGGAGAATCAATGGAGATGGATCGGATGGATCCAGTAATCTTCTCAATAAGTCGTCTTTGTGTATTTCACTGCGCTCTGCACTGCAGACTGCCCAAGGTGCCAGGTGGAGAAGATGGAGGAGGTGGGTGGAGCCAACAATAACTCATGGGTGGTGGTGGCCTGTACTTTAGTGTGGACAACATGGAGGGAGGAGGGTGCCGGTGGGTGGGGCTAACAGTCAGGGGCAGAGAAAGCCCTGCCGCCACTGACTGTGGACTGGGTGGCAGCCTGGCTGGACAATGGACATGTTAGTGCACTCAGTTAGTTACTGTACGTAACAGGGGCGGAAGAACGGAAGTGGAAGTTAACACAGTGAGTCTCAACTGCAACTGCCCTATTGCTCCAGCCTCCAGCATGAGCATCTCCTGTCACACACATTACAGATTACCATTGCAGCTTAGAATAGAGTAAATGTGCAGGAAGCATCACATGGATCCAGCCCTATTACAGCCCATGGCAGTTTATGCAACAACAGCAATGCAAAAAAAAAAAACCCTTTGATCGCAGACAGATGACAAGTCAGAGGATGGAGATGGGTGATCTGTTGGTGTCCAGGAGCTGAGATTGTTCCATAAACAGTGAGCCAGCTACTGACAGCTCTATAGAAGAATCAAAGCCCAGCACACATGCCCACGTTTGCCCGCTCCTAGCTGTCCCTGGTCATGCCAACACTCACTGTCACCGTACGTCGGTCGGCTCTGAGAGACTCGCGTCCTGCGTCCTCCGACCTCCGGCGTGACTCACTCACTGTGACTGACGTCACTCGTTGCTAGACGCCAGGCGGCCCAGGCGTTAGCAACGAGTGACGTCACGTCAGTCACAGTGAGTGAGGGAAGAGGCTCCACCCACCTCCTCCTGGTATACTTTCTTGTCAGAGTGAGTTACCCATTAACCACATAGACGCGAGTCTCTCTCTCTCGGCGCCGCTGATCGGCTCATGTGAGAGAGAGACTCGGGACAATCGATGACAATTCAGTGCTATTATTTCGGGGGGGGCAATTGCCCTGTTGCCCCCCCCCCTGGATCCGCCCCTGGTTCTGGGTGGACGTCATATGATCTCCTCCCAGACGGGCTGCGCTGCTGCATGATCTGTCACCCGCTAGATCAGTGTACCGGCCCGCTGCCGGTACCATGTGATCACTGCGATCGCTTCCAATCATTGTATGCATCTATGTTGCTTGATGTGATTGGTCACAGTGATCACATAGTATAGACAGAGCCAATCACAGCCCATCTGTACCATGCAATTAGCTGTGGCTAATCACAATATAAACACTGAATGAATCGATTTTATTCAGTAAAAATGGTTGTTTATAACGGGCTCGGTTTCCACTATTGCAACCACAAAGTCGCGCAATTTTTTTTTGCCGCGACTTGAAGCAATGCCTGTGTATTCTTGTGGTCTACGGACCTCAAGTCGCATCAAAGTGGGACCAAAAGTAGTGCAGGGACTACTTTGAAGTGGCACAGATATGAATGGTACTCATTGGAAATCATGGGGTACGACTTGTCATGCGACTTTTCAGTCCCAAGTCGCATGAAGTGTCGCCCTAGTGGAAACAGCCTAAACCAACCCCCCCCCCTCCTGCAGTCTCTGAATACCTGAGCCCTGCCCATGTATACCCTACCTTTTTAATATAGCGCCCATCAAATGCAGCCATCCCATCGCCCATCAAATGCAGCCTATAAGCGCCCATCAATAAATGTTTGCTTGCTTCCATTCATTCGGGTTATCGGGACACAGACCTCTGCCGCCGCGCCTCTGACACTATGTGCGAATGGAGCGGCGGCTAGCTGCTGATGCAAAGACTTAGTTGCTTGCTGCAATGAGAAGAGAGCAGGACCACCAGTGGCCGTGCGCCCCAGGCGGCTGCCTAGTTTGCCTAGTGGTAGCACCGGCCCTGTGTCCCCTGGTGTGACCACGGTGTATTCAATAAACCACATTCGGAACCACCCAATGTGCAGCCATTTCTCTTTATTTTAGCCGCTGAATACCAGTGGGAGTGGGCATTCTGTAACTGCAGGAGGAATGAGATGGAGGGGGATCGGTTCAACTACATGCTGCCGTCCCTCTTATCCAGGTGTACGGGGGGGGGGGGCATGGGCCCCCTGGAGCATGGGATTGGGTTGCAATTGTGACCCCCTGTAGCTATGCCCCTGCTCTTTGCACTGCAGCACAACTGATTGTCTCCTTGTGCTGCTTCTCCCTCTCTCAGCCTAATCTCTGCTGTACACAGAGACTGCAAAAGGCTGAAACCAAGTCGAATTTAGGTACTTACACTGCATGCATTTGAAACAATACAGTTAATGATGTATAAATGATTACATAGTTGCCTGAATTTGCAACTTTTATATCAACAGTTCAAAAGTTCAGCTACATCAATATATTTTATTACAGAAGCAATGTGCATCATGTGGCTCCCCCTGCTGGTGGCGTTGGGTTTGATTCTTCTGTACAGGTGGTACAGGCAGAGCCAGATACTGGAGAATCTCACGGACAAATATGTCTTTATCACCGGATGCGATTCTGGATTTGGGAACTTGCTGGCTAAGCAGCTGGACAAACGTGGGATGAAGGTCCTGGCTTCTTGTCTGACGGAGACGGGGGCCGAAAATCTGAAGACAGAGACCTCCAGCAGGCTGAGAACAAGAATCCTG